>NW_026117230.1:0-7500 GCF_001640805.2 Lates calcarifer | reverse complement strand
AGGAAAGTTAGGGTTAGAGTCAGAGAGGGTTAGGGTTAGGGCATAGGATGGGAGAGGTTAAGGTTAGGGTTAGAAAGGGTAGGAGAGGTTAGGGTTAGGAAAAGGAGATGGGAGAGGAAGGTTAGGGTTAGGAAGGAGAGTTAGGGTTAGAGTCAGAGAGGGTTAGGGTTAGGGCATAGGATGGGAGAGGTTAAGGTTAGGTTAGGAAGGTTAGGGTTAAGGTTAGGGTTAGAGAGGGTTAGGGTTAGGGTTAGGGTTAGAGAGGGTTAGGGTTAGGGTTAGGGGTTAGGGTTAGGGTTAGGGTTAGAGAGGGTTAGGGTTAGGGGTTAGGGTTAGGGTTAGGGTTAGAGAGGGTTAGGGTTAGGGTTAGGGGTTAGGGTTAGGGTTAGGGTTGGACAAGGAAGGAAAGAGAGTTAAGGTTAGGTAAGAAAGGAGAAGAGAGTTAGGGATAAGCAAAAGAAAAAGGAAACAAAGGAGAGAGAAAAAAAGGGGGAGTGAGAGAGAGAGAGAGAGAAAAATTCTTTTTTGTGGAAAAAAAAGGGGGGGAAAAGGAAAAGAGGGGAGCACAAGAGGGAGAAAGAGAGATAGGGAAAGAAAAAGAGAGAAGAAAAAAAAGGGGGGGGGTTTTGGGTGGTGTTTAGTTTTTTGGATCTAAATTTAGGAAGCCTACCCTATTTTGAACCAGATTATATAGAAGGTTCCTATAATTCTTTTATTGTAATTGTGTGGATTTAAGCTTCAATGTTTTTTATTTTATAGTAACTGACTTACTATTTTTTTCTTTTTTTGTCTTTTTATTTTTATTTTTATAGAATTCTTTCAGAGGATTTTCCTTGGACATCTGAAGCCTTGATCGGTCCTTGTATGTTTTTGTCGTATTTTGTGTTTATTTATTTACAGTATTTTTTATAAACCCCCATCTATCACGAGGTGACAGATAGTTTTGGGATAATTTTTATTTTTTGGTAATAAAGGGTAATTAGGTAGGATTGGATTTGAATTAATTGTTACTAAGGATCAAGGTTTTAGGTTTTCTTTTGAATTTTTGATCTTTTAGGAACACATCATCAGTAGTGGACCCCGGGATCCTTGAGTGTTTCGGCCATTATCACTAGACACTCTCACCCGAGGGAGGCCCCGCCGGGATTGATCACTTCCCGGGGTGTGTTCCTTAATTAGTAGGTTTTCATATTAAAATCTACTTTTTTGTTTCTTTTTGTCTTTTTTTCTTTTGTCCTTAAGACTTGTTCAATGATTTTAGTGTTATATTGGTTTTCTTTAAAGCTAAAGGTTTGGATTAGAGTTGTTTATTATCATTTTGTTGTTGTTATTTTTATGTTGTTGTTCTTCTCCTTTGTTGTTATTATAATAATTATTATTATTATTGTTAGTATTATTAAAAGGGAGGAAAGGGGCTTTTTGTATTATTTGAGTCTTCCTATTGTTGCTAAGAAATAAAGATTTTAGTTGATATTATTTTCCCTCTAGTTCAGTTTCAGTGGTCAAGTTGAAAGTTAATTTGATTTAGTTTTACATCAGTTTTGAGGTTTCTTCTGGGACTGTTTAAGGTATCACAATTTCAGGATTTATAGGACAACCCCTAGGTCCCGTTGCATCCACGGCCTGGTCACCTAAGCTGGACCAGGGGATGGTAATTTTGGGGATTATGTAAAGATTTGAAAGAGTCCAACTGGATTGTGGGTCTGTTCAAATTGGACGTGTGTGGTGCACCATGGGCTGTGCAATGGTGAGGCTAACCCTCATAGAAGACTGGGCTACGATTAAGGTCCTGATGCCCTGGACCACCGCACCCTGCGTGCTGTTCCTAGAAGCGGAACCCAGGGGGTCGCATACGTACCTGACCTGACCAGCACAGACCAGTTGTTAACACCGCTAGGTTTCCCCTAGCCTGGCCGATCAGGGCTGAAGTTGGGTCTCACATTTCTCCCTCCTATAGGGTTAAGGTGAGTACAGGTGGGGTCCCCCGTCCCACCGGGAAACTAAACACTAAAACTAAAATTAAAAAATAAATAAAATTAAGCTAAACCCCAGGAAATCCCCCTCAGGAATGACCAGGACCAGCCCCGACAAGGCGTTGCCTTCCCGGACACCCCGAGGGCAGGAAGGTCCAGGGCCAGCCCCGACAGAGCGTTGCCTCCCTGGACCCCCAAGACCTCCATACTATCGCTATGACTAACAGAACAAGAGTCCCCGAGAGTCCCCTCCAGAAGCGACCAGGACCAGCCCCGACAGAGCGTTGCCTTCCCAGTCACCTCAGAGGTAAGAAAGCCCAGGGCCAGCCCCGACCGAGCGTTGCCTCCCCGGGCCTCCCTGACTCCCATGCTATCACCCCTCTCTCTAGTTTACTACTCCCGTGCCCCATACACCGCACGACCCCGGGAACAGTTGGTTTTGGTTTTAACAGGCAACATCCAGTGTCAAAGACCCCCGGGGCTGCTTATACCTACCTCTTTAAAACGTCCGCAGTTCAGTTTTGAGGGCTTTGGATTTTAGGGGGTCTTTTTGGGTCTAATCTCTTCTTGGTGTGGTCTTTCCAGGGTCAGATTTCAGGTTTTAAGGTTGCTCAGTTATTGTATTGAATTTTATCATTGTGCAATGTTTTGGTTTCAGGGTCAATTAATGTTGGTAGATTGTTTTTAGATTTTTTAGACATTGGATTAGATTAATTTTTCTGTTAAACCTTATTTTGCTGTCTTACCCATGGTCCTTTTCACCTTATACTATTTTTTTAGGCTTGGGAAAACCTTACTTTAAAATGCATTTAATTGGTGTTATAATCCACCTTAGAGTGGTTTTAAATGAACTATATCATTTTCCTGAGTTTTAAGTTTTGTGGGGGGTTCTTATTTGGTTTAATTCTGTTTAATTTTCCTTGTGTATTGATTAAAAATAGTTTTGGCTTTGTTCTTCTATCTAACCAATCAAATTACTACTTCCTATATCCCATGATCCTTTAGGTTTTAGTCCTTAATATTTTATTGCTTTATTCTGTGTTTATTAAGGTTGTTACCTTCTAGTTTTTGGACTTAGGTGTTTCCCCGATCATCTCCTTGATCCAGAAAATCATTTTCTTGAAAAGTTGATGAACTTAAAACAAGTTTTTAAAGGTATTTTTTCTGGGATGGGGGGTTATGGTACCCCGAGTTGATGTGGTGGGCAATAGATATTAGGTTTCTAACTGGCAGTTTTAGTTGTTTTTAATTTTTATTATAGTAAAGGGCATTTTCCTGTCCCTTGTTGGCCCTTGTGGTCTTTATCCCCCCTGAAAAACACAGTATTCACTGTGGTCAGGGGGGTATATGTAAAAGAAAATCTGTAGTGATAAGGTTTTAGTGTTGTTATTTTTTATTATTTTTATTATTATAATTAATACATAATAAATATAAAATTAATATTAATATTAATATAAAACATGTAGAAGCTAATCTAGTATTTATTCTTCTCCTTTTGGTTGGGTAAGAGATAAATAGGGCAAGGCTCCATCTTCTGGTCAAAATCTAGAATTACCGTTGGTAGGTTCCTTCTAAAGTTGTGAGTGTTGTTTAGATTCATTCTTCCTTGAGTCTCAGAGGGGTGAAATGTCAAAGGTATGTTTAAGTAATAAGAAATCTAGGTTTTTTAATATAATTTTTGTGTTTTTATATTTTTTATATTTTTATATTTCAGGTGATCGGGTTCCCAAAAGAAAGGGGAATTTTTTGGAGGAGAAATACAGTAAGTAAGGGTGATTGTACTGATAAACTGATCCAGATGAATTAAGTTGTCTAGGGAGAGAGAGGGACAGAGAGAGAGAGAGCGGAAGAGAGAGAGAGAGAGAGCGAGAGCGAGAGAGAGAGAGAGAGAGAGAGAGAAAAAGAGAAAAAGAGGAAGGGGGTAGGAACAGGTATAAGCTGTGGGATCGTCACAGCACTAAGGCTGATTTTACGCTTCACCACAGCCCAGCCGGATTAGGCTTAACCTGTTTCCCCCTGCCCCCCCAAAGGGAATCCAAGATCCCCCCAGGGGAGGGAAGAGAGAAGAGCAGAGGTAGATGTTAGGATAGAGTAGATGTTAGAATAAGGGGCACTTGTGTCTCTAGGGAACCCGGACTGTCCGATGGCACAGGCGGGTTAGGTTTAGTAGAATATCTCTTTGATCCTCCCCGTTTGGTCCGCCGACTCAACGGTTTGGTGTGGAGGGTCAAAGGAAATGCACGGGCCGACGCATATCGCTACTAGGCTCCCCGTACAATGTGCCCTATCTACAACAGTAGTTCTAATTTTAGTCCCATAGGTTAGGGTTAAGTCTGAGAGTTGGATTATATTTTGTTACTCCTTTTGGGGGTTTAGGGTTCTGGATCAGAATTAATTCCGAGTAGGGTTGACCTTCTGGTTGTTTTAGATTGTATTTTTAAGTGTTTTTTATATTTTTATATTTTTATATATTTATATTTCAGGTGATCGGGTTCCCAAAAGAAAGGGGAATTTTTTTGGAGGAGGAATACAGTAAGTAAGGGTGATTGAACTGATAAACGGATCCAGATGAATTAAGTTGTCTAAGGAGAGAGAGGGACAGAGAGAGAGAGAGAGAGAGAGAGAAAGAAAAAGAAAGAGGACGGGAGTAGGAACAGGTACAAGCTGTGGATCGTCACAGCGCTAAGGCTGATCTTACGCTTCACCACAGCCCCGCCGGACTAGGCTTAACCTGTTTCTCCCTGCCCCCCCAGAAAAGGGAATCAAAGATCCCCCCAGGGGAAGGAAGGGAGAGGAAAGCAAAGGTAGATGTTAGAACAGAGTAGATGTTAGAATAAGGGGCACTTGTGTCTCTAGGGAACCCGGACTGTCCGATGGCAGGCGGGTTAGGGTTAGTAGAATATCTCTTTGATCCTCCCCGTTTGGTCCGCCGACTCAACGGTTTGGTGTAGAGGGTCAAAGGAAATGCACGGGCCGACGCATATCGCTACTAGGCTCCCCGTACAATGTGCCCCATCTACAACAGTAGTTCTATTTTTAGTCCCGTAGGTTAGGGTTAGGTTTTGGAGTATATTTTGTTCCTCTTTCTAGGGTGTAGGGTTCTGGATCCGGATTAATACAGAGTATGATTAACCTTCTGATTTTTTAGATTGTATTTTAAAGGTTAAGATTGAGGTCTCATTAGGTTAAATTAAGGGGTTTGTCAAATGGTATGAGGTCCCAGTTAGGGTTAGGGGTAGGATAGATAAGGTTAAGGTTGAGGTCTGATAAGGGTAAATTAAGGGGTTTGTTAATGGTATGAGGTCCCAATTAGGGTTAGGGGTAGGATATAAAAGGACTAAGGTTAGGGTTAGGGTTTCGGGTTAGGGTTAGGCAAGAGATGGGAGAGGTTAGGATTAGGGTTAGGGAAGAGAAAGGGTTAGGGTTAGGGCCTGAGGAGGGGAGGTTAGGGTTAGGATAAGGAAATGGGAGAGGTTAGGGTCAGGGTTGAACAAGAAGGAATGAAAGATTAAGGTTAGGCAAGGGAAGAGAGTTAGGGTTGGAGTCAGAGAGGGTTAGGGTTAGGGAAAAGAAGAGGGTTAGGGTTAGGGCAAGCTGTGAGAGAGGTTAGGGTTAAGATAAGGAGATGGAGAGGAGGGTTAGGGTTAGGCAGGAAAGTTAGGGTTAGAGTCAGAGAGGGTTAGGGTTAGGGCATAGGATGGGAGAGGTTAAGGTTAGGGTTAGAAAGGGTAGGAGAGGTTAGGGTTAGGAAAAAGGAGATGGGAGAGGAAGGTTAGGGTTAGGAAGGAGAGTTAGGGTTAGAGTCAGAGAGGGTTAGGGTTAGGGCATAGGATGGGAGAGGTTAAGGTTAGGTTAGGAAGGTTAGGGTTAAGGTTAGGGTTAGAGAGGTTAGGGTTTAGGGTTAGAGAGGGTTAGGGTTAGGGTTAGGGGTTAGGGTTAGGGTTAGGGTTAGGGGGTTAGGGTTGGTTAGGGTTAGGTTAGGTTAGGGTTAGGTTAGGGGTTAGGGTTAGGGTTGGGGTTAGGAAAGAGAGTTAGGTTAGGTAAAAGGAGAAAGAGAGTTAGGGATAAGCAAAAAAAGGAAAAAGGAGAGAGAAAAAAAGGGGAGTGAGAGAGAGAGAGAGAGAAAAATTCTTTTTTGTGGAAAAAAAAGGGGGGGAAAAGGAAAAGAGGGGAGAAGAGAGGGAGAAAGAGAGATAGGGAAAGAAAAAGAGAGAAGAAAAAAAAGGGGGGTTTTGGGTGGTGTTTAGTTTTTTGGATCTAAATTTAGGAAGCCTACCCTATTTTGAACCAGATTATATAGAAGGTTCCTATAATTCTTTTTATTGTAATTGTGTGGATTTAAGCTTCAATGTTTTTATTTTATAGTAACTGACTTACTATTTTTTTCTTTTTTTGTCTTTTTATTTTTATTTTTATAGAATTCTTTCAGAGGATTTTCCTTGGACATCTGAAGCCTTGATCGGTCCTTGTATGTTTTTGTCGTATTTTGTGTTTATTTATTTACAGTATTTTTTATAAACCCCCATCTATCACGAGGGTGACAGATAGTTTTGGGATAATTTTTATTTTTTGGTAATAAAGGGTAATTAGTAGGATTGGATTTGAATTAATTGTTACTAAGGATCAAGGTTTTAGGTTTTCTTTTGAATTTTTGATCTTTTAGGAACACATCATCAGTAGTGGACCCCGGGATCCTTGAGTGTTTCGGCCATTATCACTAGACACTCTCACCCGAGGGAGGCCCGCCGGGATTGATCACTTCCCGGGGTGTGTTCCTTAATTAGTAGGTTTATATTAAAATCTACTTTTTTGTTTCTTTTTGTCTTTTTTTTCTTTTGTCCTTAAGACTTGTTCAATGATTTTAGTGTTATATTGGTTTTCTTTAAAGCTAAAGGTTTGGATTAGAGTTGTTTATTGTCATTTTGTTGTTGTTATTCTCCTTTGTTGTTATTATTATTATTATTGTTAGTATTATTAAAAAAGGAAGGGAGGAAAGGGGCTTTTTGTGTTGCTTGAGTCTTCCTCTTGTTGTTAAGTAACAGAGATTTTAGTTGATATTATTTTCCCTCTACAGTTCAGTTTCAGTGGTCAAGTTGGAAGTTAATTTGTAGTTTTAGTTTTCCATCAGTTTTGAGGTTTCTTCTGGGATTTTAATATTAAAATCTACTTTTTTGTTTCTTTTTGTCTTTTTTTCTTTTGTCCTTAAGACTTGTTCAATGATTTTAGTGTTATATTGGTTTTCTTTAAAGCTAAAGGTTTGGATTAGAGTTGTTTATTATCATTTTGTTGTTTATTTTTATGTTGTTGTTCTTCTCCTTTGTTGTTATTATAATAATTATTATTATTATTGTTAGTATTATTAAAAGGGAGGAAAGGGGCTTTTTGTATTATTTGAGTCTTCCTATTGTTGCTAAAAATAAAGATTTTAGTTGATATTATTTCCCTCTAGTTCAGTTTCAGTGGTCAAGTTGAAAGTTAATTTGATTTAGTTTTACATCAGTTTTGAGGTTTCTTCTGGGACTGTTTA
>NW_026117229.1:0-15498 GCF_001640805.2 Lates calcarifer | reverse complement strand
CTGTCTCTTCTCCATCTTCTTCTCCGTCCTCCTCCTTCTCCTTCCTCTTCTTGTCTTTCTCATTCCTCCTCTTCTCTTTCTTCTTCTCTCCTCCTCCTTCTCCTTATTCCCCTTTTCTCCAGAGAATACAGGTCAGTGCTCATGCTGGGTGCCTCAGAGATGGATACGTGGTCTGACTTGTCTTCATCTTCCATATCCTCCCTTGCACATGAGGTCTGGCTGTTAAGCAGCAAGTTCTCATCATTGAAGGCTGCTTCCTGGTCAAGATGACTCCTTGAGACAACTCCTTTATTCTCAACCAGCCCTGCTGCAGTGTTGTTGTCTGCAGACTGAGAGGGGCTCAGACTGACCTCATCTGCAGACTCCTGACATACAGTCACACTCATCGTAGCACTGTCATCCCGAGAGCAGTGGACCTCTCCACTTCCCTGACAACCAACTCCTTATTCGTGGCAGTTTCCGAGCCACGGCTCCCGCAGAGGTATCGACCTCTGGTGCGCCGGTCACAGACCCGCCAGCCGCCAAAGCGGCCACATCCGCCGCTCCAAAAATGCGAGCGGCTCCGCTTGGCGTGAACACGCCATTCTCGATCAACTGGTGAACACAAGGTTCACTTTTCAGGAACACGACAACCGCCTTGTTCATGCCAGAGGCATACAAAATGTTGTCATGTTCTACCTGCTCACTTGCTGTCAGCAGAACCTCCTCCAAGGAGACTGAACCGTCTGGAGGAACAATCTGTGCACCATGCCAGACAGTCGGAGGAGGCGTCTCCGCAGATGCCATACCTCCCGACAGCAGCTAATCTCACAGACTCAGAGCGTGACTGTATGTCATCAGTCTGCAGATAAGGTCAGTCTGAGCCCCTCTCAGTCTGCAGACAACAACACTGCAGCAGGGCTGGTTGAGAATAAAGGAGTTGTCTCAAGGAGTCATTTTGACCAGGAAGCAGCCTTCAATGATGAGAACTTGCTGCTTAACAGCCAGACCTCATGTGCAAGGGAGGATATGGAAGATGAAAACCAGTCAGACCACGTATCCATCTCTGAGGCACCCAGCATGAGCACTGACCTGTATTCTCTGGAGAAAAGGGGAATAAGGAGGAGAAGGAGAAGGAGAAGAAGAAAGAGAAGAGGAAGAATGAGAAGGACAAGAAGAGGAGGAGAAGGAGAGGAGAGAGAAGATGGAGAAGAGACAGGAGAGGAAGGAGAATGGAAGAAGAAAGTAGAGGAGGAGGAGGGAGAAGGAGAAAGAGGAGAAGATAGAGGACAAGGAGAAGAAGAAGAATGAGAAGGAAATGAAGGAGGAGGAGATGGACAAGAAGGGGAAGGAGGAGATGGAGAAGGAGGAGAAGGAGAGTGAGAAGGACAAGAAGAGGAAGAAGGAGATGGAGGAGGTGGAGGAAAAGGAGAAGGAGGAGAAGAAGAAGAGTGAGAAAGACAAGAAGAGGAGATGGAGAAGAAGGAGAAGTAGGAGAAGGAGGAGAGTGAGAAGGACAAGAAGAGGAAAGAGGAGATGGAGAAGCAGGAGGAGGAGAAGAAGAGGCAGGAGAGGAAGGAGAATGGAAGAAGAAAGTGGATCTCAGCCTCCCTTCATGGCTTCCTATTCATGTTAGATCAGACTTTAAAGTCTCCTAATGACTTATAAAAGATGGGCTGGCCCCCTCATACCTGTCTGATCTTCTTAACCCTTATATTCCCTCCCGTGCTCTGTGTCCTCAGAGTGCAGGGCTGCTGTCTGTCCCAGTTAAAAAGACCTCCACCTCTTCCTTCATCTTCTTGTCGTTCTCCTCCTCCTCCTTTTCCTCCTCCTTCTCCATCTCCTCCTTCGCAGAAACCTCGAGCAGAACCAGACTCAGGTGGGCGGCCATCTGCCTCGACCGGTTGGGTTTAGACAGAGAGAGGGGGGTGGGGGGTAAGAGAAAGACAACATTGCAAATACAAAGTAAAAATGTAAATAGTAATAATAATAATGATAATTCTAGCTAAAGGAATAATAATGACAGAGCAGTGAAACAGCAATAACACTAACACTAATAAAAGTTTTACTGTTGTTACATCGTCAGTTGAGCTGGATCATGGGAGCAGCAGGAGACTCTACAGCTCCAGAGACAGAACCCTGCAGTGAGAGACAGTAGAGAGAGAGAGAGAGAGAGAGAGAGAGAGAGAGAGAGAGAGAGAGAGAGAGAGAGAGAGAAAGCACAGAAACACACAGTTAGAGTGATGCAGCCACATTAAGATGGTTTATAGTAATCTCGTCAGCAGGACAACATGGACATTTATTAACTACTAAGCTTAACTGATACAACCTGCCAAAGGAAAAATGGTAACCTGAAATAAGGAGCATAATAAAGTGCTAACCGATAGGAGAAGGCCCTGCAGCCTGCTGACTTCTTTTTAACTGGGGACAGACAGCAGCCCTGCACTCTGAGGACACAGAGCATGGGAGGGAATATAAGGGTTAAGAAGATCAGACAGGTATGAGGGGGCCAGCCCATCTTTTATAAGTCATTAGGAGACTTTAAAGTCTGATCTAACATGAATAGGAAGCCAATGAAGGGAGGCTGAGATCCACTTTCTTCTTCCATTCTCCTTCCTCTCCTGCCTCTTCTTGTTCTTCTCATTCTTCTTCTTCTCATCTTCCTTCTTCTCCATCTCCTCCTCCTTCTTCCTCTCTTTCATCTTCTCTTGACTCTGTGGAGGTACAACGTGAAGTCCAGACTGAGGCTGGAGTTTTTCTTCCACAGGATCACAGTGAATATACATGTGTTTGAACAGCAGTGAGCTCATGAGGAGCTGTTGTGCCGGGTGATGGTAGAGAATTAACATTTGCATCATTCCTCAACTGATTTATTGATTGTAAAACTCTGTTTTTCAGTTTTTCACTGTAAATAAAGTACTTCTTCTCCTTGTCCTCCTCCTTTTCCACTTTCTTCTTCCATTTTCCTTTCTCTTCTCCATCTTCTTCTTCTCCTCCTCCTCCTTCCTCTTCTTGTCCTTCTCATTCTTCTTCTGTTTCATCTTCTCCTTCTCCTTTTTCCTCCTCCTTGTATTTCTTCTCCATTGTCTTCTTCCCCTCTCATTCTCCTCCTGATTATCTGTCCTCTTCTTTTTCTCCTTTCCTTCTTCTCCTCTTTCTCCTTTTAGACGTTCAGCTACAGAGATACTTGTGATCCGACGTGCAAAACTGAATTTTATAAAATCAGAATTAGGATCTGATGACAGATGTTGTCACCAGGAAGATGTTGTTATCAAATCAGATCTTTTCAAACCACACTGATGAAGCAGATTTTTGAATTTTTGGCATTAAACTCAGACGTATGGTGAAATAATAATTAATTAAACTAAAAAATCAGCTGACAAAGAGTGGATGTCCAAAGTTTTCCTGCATCAATAAAACTTTTTAGTCACATTTCAGGATTGGAGGCGGAGGATGAGGAGCAATGCGGGTTCAAACTCTCCAGCTGAAGGGGGGAGTCAGGGGTTTCGCGGGGGAGTAGCGGATCCCGGCAGCAGCTGAGGGAGGTCAGCACCGCCACCTCGCTGCTCGCCGGGGCCCTCTCCAGGTCTCCGCTCTCTGGAGGTTTTGAGGATGGAGGTCCTCATTAAAACCTCCCATCGCTCTGCCCTCTCCTCCTCATCGCCCAGTCCTCCTTCTCAGAGGATTCACGCCACTAAACATATGCCGGGACAGACCAGGTGTCATCCGCAGGTGTCTGCTGACAGCTGGACTGCTCTGATTAGATCGCACAGGAGAGAGATATTTCAGCCATCATTAATAAAGTCACGATTTCTCTAAATCCAGTTGTTATTTAAGTGAATAAATCTGATTATTTTACTACATATAATTAGTTCTTTTGCTCTGTATACAAGATGGATGTGTTTTGTTGTGTCACCATAGTGCCAGTAAGAAACTCTCATGTCTCACCTGCCTGCTGTCTCATAAAGACAAAAATAATGATATAAGTACACATATATGTCTTTATAGGTGAGAGCTTCATAAATATTTTAACTGCTGCTGCAGCTCCATCCCCAACTCAAGGGGACAGATCCACATTTTGGAAAAATAAACAAGTGTTTGCCTCTTGAAAATAACTCTCTCATGTCCACACACTAAATACAGATTAGCCTAGCTTAGCACACAAACATGGGGTAACAGCTGGTCCGGCTCTTCCTCAAGAAACAGAGACATCATGGACTGGAATAAACCAGTGTCCATGTGAAGAAAACAAGCTCTGCTGTGTATACACAGACAGAAAATGACAGTTCCACCTACACTTAGGAGATCACATGATACATATACATTGCCTGTATAGGGTGCATAGCCTGTGTTCATACGAACATTCGCAGGTTGCACTAATAAAGGAGTTTGGAAATGTCAGGGTGTGGACGGCCTCTCCTCCTCCTCTGTCCAAGTCCCTCACATCACAACACAGGTAGATCTGTGCACAAAAACAACTCAGGGAACCGACGCTGACCCTCAGCAGGAAACAGGAGTCACAAAAAGTCACAGCTTTACTAAAAAATGTTTTGCTGTATCAGCACAAACTCAAAATGTGACAATTCAGGCGTGAACTCTCTCTCTCTTTGTTTGATTTGGTGATTTCAGACGTCCCACAGCTGCCAAATTAAGCTTTTAAAATCAATGTTACACACAAGAGGCAGTTAACGCTCCAGTGTTTTTCACGCGGGAGATGAGAAGACAAACGTTTCAAGTGGAGCGTACAAACCTCCACAGCACCTCCGTGTTACCCTCACTCAGGAACACCTGAACCTGAGCTGCAGCCATCTTTGATCTGGCACATACAGTAACATCAATGGTGTTATTTATTTATTTATTTATTTTAATCCTGACAAGAGAGGTGGTTTTTTGGAGGATGGTATCCCGTTGTGGTCGGGCAGAGAAAACACATTCTCCTAGAGGGGAGTTCATCTCTTCTCGCCGTTTCAAAGCCAAAAAGCAAAAAGGCAGAGAACAAAGCAGCTCTGTGTGTTCAGGCTCGCTGAGTGTTTGTGTCTCAGTTTTTACTTCCCCCTCCTCCTCCTCTTCTTCTTCTTTCTCCATCACTGGCAAAGGCAACGCTTTAGCAAGGAGTGAGCACTATTATTTCATAGCCCGTGAAAACAGAGATATGAACTGTGCGTAAATTTTAACCATGAATCATAAATACCAGATTTTCTCCAAAGACTTGTCAGAGGAGTAATCAGTGTGAAGAGAGTTGACACACCTTGTTCAGAAACTCTTCTTTATTTCTGCGCTGGAGGGTTTTGCCAAGGAGTACACAAAGAACACAGACAGCATAAAACATTCACCACCTGATGCAACGGTGATTTAAGTTTGTTAATGTTTTTCTCCCCATGGTGAAAATGGGCTCACGTCGTGCCAAAAGACCTCCAAAGCCTGATTATTCTTCCTCGTCTTTAAGACTCTCAGTTTATAAATCAACCTTTTCTCTTTGGAGGAGGGGTACGGATGGAGATGTGGAGGAGGAGGAGGAGGTGGAGGAAGAGGAGGTGGAGGGGGTTGTTTTCTTTACAAGCTGGTTCAACAGGCGGGAAATGCAGCATCATTTTCCACTGCAATTAAGAGGGAGGCCCTGATGCTGAGGCAGCGCCCAGTGCCAGCTCTGTGTATGGCTCTGGCACCTTCCAGCCTTTTTTCTGGAAAGACTTAACAGGGTCCCGGCTGCATGTCTTGGCTCCGGGTTTTGAGCTGGAGTCGGCCTCTCCCTTGACGTAATCCTTTAAGAAACGGCTCTCCCCGCTGGCTGCGAACCACGCCGCCTCTCCAGAACATAAAGGAAGCCTTGCTGTGATTATCAGCACGGTTAATAACCCACCCGATGTGGAGCCAAAGTTAGCAGCAAATATCTAAAAAACGCTCCCCGCTCTCCTCTCCAGCTCCACATTAGAGTCCATTTATGCAAAGCGTAGCTCGGCCTGTCAGCAGCTAATCATTACAAGGATGATCGATGGTGTTTATTTTCTGATGATGGAACGCAACCCCCTGCCTGATGATAATTGTAATAAAAAGGACAGATCAAGCCGGCAAAGTTATTAAATTATCAGACCATAATTTGCATTAATGCCGGCTGCAGAGATGTAGGGGTGGGGGGGGTTTGACGGAGGCAGGGTCCACCTTGAAAAGATCCCAGTGCCCTTGGCCCCCCGCAGATCCTAACGACACACCCATCACTTGACTGAGGCGTCAGATGGACGGCTCAGACACTCTGAGGTCTACATTTTCTAATAGAAAATGCTCCCAAATTTCTCTACTGCATGAAAGCACATTTCAGGACCAAAAGAGAAGAGTCATGCTGAACTGAAATCACAGTATTTAAGGATAATTCTGGTATTTTTGAACCAGAAACAGCTGTTTTACAGCTATATTCAAACTACCAGTGTGATTGTGTTACTGTGTGGTACTTTTAATCATGTAAAGTATCTGATTATTTCTTCTAAAAGTCACACAGTAACAGAAACACACTAACAGATGGAGGCAGTGGTATTCCAGCAGCTCCCAGTAAAATCCCTCTTTTGTTAGCGGAGTCTGGTAGTGATATATAGAGATGTTTCTGGTTAATCTAAAAGGATCTTACTCTTTAATATTAGACACATTTTCCTCAAACTCAGCTGAATATAGTTTGTAGTTCTGTGGGTTAAAGGAGAGGAGTTGAAGTGTCTTTGAGTCGCTGGATTCAAGCACCGTGGTAAAACCTGAATCAAGCTGCTGAGTGTCCCAACACGCACCAGCATCTGTCAGAAAAGCCCTCTCAGACCTGAAGTCGAGCCCAGATGGACCCTTGAACCATCAGAGCCGAGTGATGTTCATTAGGCAAGCCAAGGACTTTTCTCTCAGTTGTCATTTTTCCCTCTACTCTGTTGGTTTTTGTTTTTTTTTTTTGAACGGGCCTCAAGGGGAACGGGAGCTTCTGGTTGGGAGCCAGCTGGACGGAAAAGATCCAACATGGGGGGGGGGGGGGTAACCAGACCAGAGAGAGAGGAAAAAAAAAGAGGGCAGTGGCTAATGGGGCTCCGCTGCTTTTAAGTGCAGTGTACCAGAGGAATACATGAATGTGGATAATTCCCCGTTTCCCCTCAACTGAATGTCTGTTTCTCTGAGAACTTCAAACCAAAACAACACAGAGAGGTTTCAGACAGTGACATACATGTATTAACAAGTGGCTGAGTCCCAGACGAGCAACGCTGTGTTACAGGTTGGAGTCCGTCACCTGACTAACTCATCACGTCTCATTCTTCTCGTTTTAAGGGTATGTGTGCAGCCAAATGTTGCTCGGAATTGTATGTTTCTTAATTTAAAATCCAGGATTTTTCAAAGCTACTTAAAGCTGGCAAATGTCCACGTCAGCAGCCAACCACTCAGTGTTTTTTCAGATGTGTCCCGGCTGATTTAAGGCCCCGACACGAGCAGCTTCACGTGTCTCTGCTCTTAGTTTAAACTCAGAAGGCTCGTGTGCTCTTAAATTGTGCTGAGAAAAATAACAAACAGCTCCTCTGCTTTCCAAACACACACAGACTGAGAAAACAAAATAACGCCCTCAATTATCACAACAGCCAGTTTAGTCCAGATGTACAGTTCAGCAAGCAACGTGTGTGTGAAGTCCTCCAACGGCCAATCAGGACAGAGCGAGGCCTCTGATGACCCAGAGGTCGGGGGAGGAGGAGATGGAGATATGAGGATGAGACAACCCCATAAATCCTATCTTTGTCTCTCTCAGGGGAAAATATCTTTCACTTCCCCTCTAAATAAAACCGTGATCAGAGCCTGATGTTGAGCCAAGATTCAGATTTATTTTCACACATTCGTTTGATTTTCACTCCTCTATATTTTTCATTTGGATGACATATCTTTACCATCCTGTCCAGGTGGTTTCTGGGAAGTGTAGTCCACTTCAACAACAATAAAGAGCCTGTGACCGGCTTTAAAAGGCCTGTACCTGCATGTTCCTGCCTCATAAATCCACACTTTAACACCTGACTCTCCTCCACGTTAAGCTCCTGTTCAACAGGTACAAGTTACAGTCAGCAGCTCTGAAGCGCCATCCACTGGCACCACATGGAACAGCTTTACTGTGCAACAACAACTCACACAATAAAATCAAACCTCCTCTGAAAAACGACAATAAATCTGCTGAGAAGCTGCACAGGAAGAGGAAATAACAGGAAAGAAGAGAATCATTTGATAATACTTTGAGGGTCATTACTAATAAAGAGCAGTAATTATACAGGAGCCAGATGTTATATTGAAGAATATTTCTCTGCATGTTTCCCTGTGCTCAAAATTAAATGCATATTTTGAGATTAGCCTGCAATTTCACACCTTATTTGCCTTTTAACAGCTTTACTGTTGTTAAAGTGTCATATATATTAAGCATTGGCTTGTTTTAATTGATTTTTGAAGGTGTAATGTTCACACTGTATGAAAAATCTAATAATTTTTTTCTCAGGGAGAATCCTCTGCATCATTTTAAACACATTTCACCCTGATTCAGACAAAAATCATTGGTGTTTTGAGAAATTAAATTGAATTTAAAATAAAGTTCTGCAGCTGCAGACACTAAAATAGGCTACTGGTAGATTTGAATCCCTCACTGCAAAGTTCATTTAAAGCATCAACGTCAGAAGCTTTCTGCATTAATTCTGCATCTACATCTGTATCTGTAACCTGGCTGATTTGTTGTAACAAATTAAAGCAGAATAATTATGATTTGAAGTAGCAGCAGAAACTTTGGCACCATTTGAAAATGTAGAAATTAAAAGAGAGTGAACAGGCTGAGTATGTTGCGGCAGAGCAGCACTGCAGTGCGGGTGAATCCTGCTCTGTTAAATAATCATGATGAATAATGAAGGTGTGAGTCGGCCTGGCAGATCTCCCCTCCTGGGCGGACATTTAGTGTCAACCTGACAGGTCTCAGCGCAGCTCAGGGAGGGGGGGATGAAGTTGTCTCCATATTAAGCAGGCAGATTAGACCCGTTAAATGGAGGGCAGCGTGGAGGGGTTCTGTACGTGGACCTCCGGGGTCTGCATCTCATCAGGTGAGCCCAGGCCCAAGCTGCAGGGGCGGGTGAGGGAGAGCAGTGGCCCGGCCTCTGGCCCGCCTCCACCACACCTCACGTCTTCCGCATCCACAAACTGGAACTGACCCTGCGCTTCTGCCAGCCTCCGCCGCAGCTAAGCCCGGCCCTTCCCATCATGCACAGGGGCCGCAACGAGCTCCCATGAGCCTCGGCTCGCTCCCTGCCATCTGCCGTGATTTATAGAAAACGGCCGATGATTTATGGGCCAGTCATCTCACAATGAAGTTGTTCTCTTTCATTTGCGCGACCTCCCGACCCAGCCGCCACTCCCAGCCAGGTTGGGGAAATGTGCGCTAATCATACACTATGAGGGCTTTTAAACAGGAGGAGCTGGGCGGGTGGAGGGAGCGGGTTGGGGGCTGCAAATAGAGGGCCTTTAATGAAATTAATTTTCAACAGCATGTGCATACTGATGATACAGGCAGGCCTCAGCGACAATGCGCGGCCACCACTGAGACACGCTAACGAAGCCGTTTCAAGGTCTGATGGTGGGGAGGACTCATCCAACACCGCAGCACCGTCCCCACGCCCCGCTTTGATCTACGAATGAAACGCCCCATTAGGAGCCAGTGATCCAAGGGATGTGTTTAAAGATTTATACAGTGTTGGAGCAGAGCTTGTAAACCAAACAGTGTGGCCCCTGCAGGCTGATCATCTGTAATCACCAATATGGCCTGATCAGATCAGTGGAGCTGTGCAGACACCTGACCACACACAAGTACTGTAATTAAGTACAATCTACACTACATTTTACTGACAGTTACATTTCAGATTCAGATAAAAGTCTAAAAACTGAAAACAGATCTGTGAATCAGAGCTTCATATTTTCCTCCTTCCTGTCCCATTTATCACGTGCCGACCCCTCAGATTTATCTGGTGAGCCTAACCCTTAGCTTGGGAACCACTGGACTGAACTGTGTATGGAGCGGTTAAAACCAGCTCCAGCTGGAGCAGCTACAACAGTAAAATGAATATCAGTCACAGGGAATAATTTATATTTAACTGATACTTGTGTACTTTTACCTGCGCAGGGTTTTACACCCAGGACTTTTAGTGATAATGGATATTTTTACGTTGTTTTATTCTAAATTTGGCCTTAACATATTCTGAATGTTTTTATTTATAATTGTTCTGCCTTTGTCCCTCATTTGACAGATAAAACTGATAAAACCAGGGCCTCCTCCTCTCACCAGTCAGCCATTTTATACTGTTTACACTGTGTGAGTATAGAGTAAATCCTCCACAGCATTACTTTATATATTTACTACAGTACATCATTATATTCATCAAGCCAAAATAAAACTAGCCATTCAAGTACATTTGAAATATTAGCACCGTTTTCAGTCTTAGTTTTTAACAACCTCCCACTTTTCATTATTTCAATTAACTCATTGTTTTATTTTTGTAGTTATTTGGTTATTTTTATCATCTTTAGTTTTATACATAATTTCTCAGTTTTTGTGTCATTTACTGTTAATATATGTTTAAATGTGTGGTTGATGGCAACAACACATCTCTTCTAAAATGTTTGTCTCTTCTGTTCCTAATAAATATTCAATTTAAATAATCTTTGAAACAAAACAAAGTGTCTCACAGCTGTAAGCAGTGACGTTGCTTTGTGTTTCTAAAATATAATAATTTAATTTACAGAGATCTTTTCATACAGAATCAAAGGTAAATATTTCCAGTATTTAAATTCCCCATTTGTATTATTGACCAAAAAAGCCACCTTGTTATAAAAATGTGTTTTTGCTGATGAATTAACAGAGTTAAAAGCATGAAATAGGAAAACAAAGGTAAAGTGGTGTCACAGTGGACTGTTACTGATCATCTGTACCTGGTAGCAGCTGTTCTGAGTCGACATCCTGAGTCTGAAACCCTGACTTGAGCTGAGCTGTCCCTGCCTGCCTGCCGCCGTCTGTGGATCTGACTCACTCATGGTTTATGGGACGAAACTCACAAAAAGGAATCCAGGAGTACTGGTAGTACAGGCCTGTAACAGAGACAAGTCACAGGTTTGATCTCCACAGGAGCAACACAGTTCTACTGTAGCGTCCCTGAGCAGCAGATACACAACAACCAGACAACTCATGAGACAGAAATGTCAGAATTCATCACATTAACCAAAGAATGAACCTGTGATAAACACATAACCTCAAACTGACATATTTAAAGATAAGTGATCAATAAAATAATTCAACCACCATTAATAAGGATGCACAGTGGCAGCCTGGTTAATCGTGTTTTAGGCCGCCATCTGGTGGTGGATTTTTGGATTTTAGTTTCTGATGGTGACAGCAACTGTCGGTCAAACTATTTCACACAAAACAATATTAAAAGTCCTAAAAACCTTCATATCAGCACACTTTAAAAGCAGGCAAAGCATCTGAGTGGGAAAGACCTGGAAAAAAATTTAATTCTCAAATTACCTTCAAACACAGTGTATTTTTCATGCAAGTGCAATGCAGTTCACAATTGTAGTTTTCCAGGCACAACTACGCAGGAAGCTCCACATGTAGAACATACAGCAGTGGAGGATGTATTCTCACCTTTTACTTAAGTAAAATACTCAAGCAAAAATCCTGCACTTTAAGCCTTAACTAAATAAAGGTTGTACCTTAAAAAGTACAGTACAAAAACATTAGTAAAACAAGATAAAGAAATGACAAAAGAAGATAGAAGTCTGATAGTTTATTTCAAGTTCTGCAAGTCTATCACAGGTGAAAGAGAACCAAACATGTAAATATATACAGTCATACACAGGAAAATAAAACATAATATAAATATTGTGAAGCATGAAATAAAACTAATAACCTAAAAAAAAGCGAGCCATGCATTGTGAGTGGTCTCAATGGAAAATATTGCCATTTCACCTCTGGCTTGAAGCTTATTTACAGCACTGCATCTCTTCATTAAAACGCTTTGTTCTCACATTACGTCCACTTTAAGAAGCAGTGTGTTGTAGTGTTAGTACAGGTTAGTATTGTACAGGACAACCAGGTATATTGCCAGGAATCTTTACCCAAAGGCACACATTCAGGAAATCAAAAGTACATTTCTCTTAAATTTGGAGTTTTTGCTCGACTGCTTTTGTCAAACTAACTACATTTGACGGCAACACAGGCAGAAATATCCTACGCTTCCTGTGGAGTACGCATGCAGACAGATTTTAGAAGCTGTAGTTTTAAGTCACACTGTACAAAAAAAGTAAAGGGAAATTAATTTCAGTCGCCTAAACTGCAGCAGGCTAACACTGGATCACTGATACTGGACGACATGCTGCGGAGGACTTCATCGGCTTTGGAGGAAACATTCAGTCCAGAGTGAACAAGTTCTATCAAATTGCCAACTTCTCACAACTGAGAAGAACGACAACGGGCACTGGTACAGTACATTTAACAGTCCAAGTAATGTGTTTGAAGAGATAAAGTAAGGCCTGGAAATATTCACTAACAGCATCCTTCACTCTCTGGGCTCTCGTGTCCCATTAAAGACACATCATGACATTTTTGGGAGTTTGTTGATTCGCTTTCTTGCCAAGAATTAGAAGAGAAGACTGAGCTAGAGGGCAAAGACTAGAAACAGCCTTGTTTGTTTAGTTTGTGCAAAAACTTGAGGCTATGTGTCAGATGATTTCTACTGTGGGGTGCAGTGAAGACCGAACAAACCAGACTAGCAGTTAAAACACACACTAACAGATGGAGGCAGTGGTATTCCAGCAGCTCCTGTGTTCTGCTTTGTAAAATTCCTGTTTTTGTCAATGGAGTCTGGTACTGATACTGCACTGATTCCCAATATTTCTGTCCCTATTAATCATTTACACCCAAAAATACCAGGCTTATTCTATAACAGAACTGCAATAAAGTTAAATATATTGTACATAATTAACTTATCTTCTATTAAATGCTGGCTAAACACAATGCACAATTTGTAAGGTAAAGTTAATTCCACTCCTGGGCTTTGTTAAAAAAAAACAAAGGGAGGTTCAGGTACAGTCCCTCAGCTAACTGTCTGTAGCTTCATATACTGCATAAAGACATTAAAATATTAATTATATTATAAAAAAATAAAATCTTATCCAACTCTTGGCAAGAAAACAAACTAGTGCTTTCCCACAAAGTCAAACTAGTCTTAAATCTCCTCTGGAGCATTTGTTTGGACTTGCCTCGTGCGCCAGATGGGCAGAGTTTAGCACCAGGGAAGCTCAACCTGCCAGAGGATTTAATAATTTCAGTGTTCATGCAACAGGTGTGTTTTTCCATTATGGTAACTGTACCTAAACCTTTCTGCTGAGATACAGTACATATACTGAGTTATTAGGCGCGTTTGTTAGTATCATAATAAGCAGCAGTAACATTTAATTATAGGTGCGATTTTTAAAAAACTGACACTTCTGTACATTGACCAGCGAGAGCGTCTCAAAGGAGGAACACAATGGAAATTTACAGTGCTTCGACGTGATAATCCGAACTGGATTTCTCAGAGTTTATTGCTAATGTCCAAACATCAAACAATCTTTTGTTCTCTTTTCATTTTCAGCAGGAACCCTCTTCACACTGGCACTTCACGATTCATCAATTACACTGTCGCTTGCCTTTTAGTAGCATATAATCATTAAGATTGTCAATCTTTCTGTCTGATTTAGGTATTGCCTATTTATCATTTGCTAAGATATTTCACATTCTAAAGGTTGAAGTCTTACATTCAATTTAGGAACAACTGATACAGAGGAGTTTCTTCCCAAAACAATTCAACTGTTAAACCATCTTCAAAATAAAAACACAGTGACAGTTTGTCAGCATCAGCACAACTGAAGCTTTAACCACTAATTATCAGATTACTGCTGACAGAACCATCAGAAATTTAAATACTGAGACTATTTTTGAGACATTTAGACCTTCATTGACCTTTAGATTAATTTTTATTACTTTTAACATATATCCTGTATATTAAAGTATTTTGGAATGAAACTCAACAAATCACAGTAGTCTTGACTTGACAGCAGACATAAAAAAACCAATAAACTCCCAGTTTAATCAGAACTGAGACTTTAAATTCACATCCTTCAGATAAAAAGGCAGGTGCTGTCATTTCAGTGGTTTTCTTTCATTTTCCCAAAATGTTTATCCATTGTTTCTTCTGTGACCTTTCAGTTCTTGACAGCCATTAAAAACCCACTGCATGTTTTCAAATATATATATATGTATGTATAGATGACAAATTAGGTCCATGTGAAGCTCATCAATTTGATTTTCCATTTATATCAATAATAGAAAGTGGGTAACTGAAATCACCTTGTAAAATGTTCATTTTTGTCAGTTAAATCATTGTGATATTAAAAGTTTGGGCTCTTTTTTCCCTCAATTTTCTGCCTTTGGCGCAGTGGATTGAAAAATGGAAAAAGAAACATTATTTACAGAAATGATTTAAGATAAACTGTGAAAACAAAGCAAAGAACAGTGGGTATCTGGGCATTTTTAAAGAGAGCATGTGTGAAACATTTTAACAGCGGTCTTATTATTTCAAGGGGAAGTTATGCAAACGTCTTTGGTCCCACTGTAAGACAATATTATCGCTACGCTACGCTGCTAAACATCAGGCTACGGTGTCTACGTCTTGACACAAGCCCGTTACAGTTAAATGTCTCCACCACTGTCTCATGAATTAGTGTCAGTGTCTTTTTCCAACACAAACCCAAAAGAAACTGTTTAATTATGTCGTCGTTGTGACACTATTAGCATTGCTAATAATATTTTATTAGCATAAAGAAATTGAACTATCAGGAGCCCTGAACCCTGACGTCACTAACGTTCGAGCAAATTTAAAATTGAAATAACGAACTAACTAAAATTAAATGCCATGACAGGAACGTTAGCACCTAACGTTACATTCTAGTTTTGATAGCAAGCATTCGCTAAATCTAAAGAACTCAACATTGTCAGGCTAATTAACAGTCCAAAGCTTGACATATCGTCATTTACGCCAATTAATTTTATGACATCGCTTCTTACCTTTCGGTAAAATATGGGTTAACTCCGCAGCGACAACTCCTGGCAAGTGCGGTGCGAGTGCCAAACACAGAAGCCAGTTGTGATACTATTAGCATTACACTATTAGAAATTGAACTATCAGGAGTTAACGTCCGAACCCTGACGTCACTAACGTTCGAGCAAATTTAAAATTGAAATAACGAACTAGCCAAAATTAAATGCCATGACAGGAACGTTAGCACCTAACGTTACATTCTAGTTTTGATAGCAAGCATTCGCTAAATCTAAAGAAACTCAACATTGTCAGGCTAATTAACAGTCCAAAGCTTGACATATCATCATTTACGCCAATTAATTTTATGACATCGCGTCTTACCTTTCGGTAAAATATGGGTTAACTCCGCAGCGAC
>NW_026117228.1:0-19289 GCF_001640805.2 Lates calcarifer | reverse complement strand
AGGGAGAGTCTGAACTCAGCTCTGAGAGGGTTTCAGAAGGAGCACTGACATACAGGGTGTGTCCACCAGAGGGCGCTGATGAGCTCAGGTGCTGATGGCCCTCTGCCACTCACCTCCAGTCTGCAAAGCTTTTAAAAGCCTTATTTCAGGGAATCAAACACCGTATAGACAAAGAACAAACTAAATCTGAGACAGTGCAGCAACCACTTCTTGGATGAAACATCTGTGGACGTCAGATGTTTGGATCTGAACCAACAGCCTGAAGGGCTGCTCCTCATCAAGCCCCTGGGTCACAAAGGTCAAGAGGTTCTCAGTCTGTATTTTGGAGCGTCATTTCTCAGACTCCAGTCTTACTGGTGGGGTTTAGGCTTCAAGCCAGATTCATGTACTGTATTTTGGTTCAAATCAGCAATGAAATTCTGTTTTATAAATCTGGACTAGTTGCCTCAACAAAAGAATTAGATCCACAGCCATTCTTTAATTACCAGCAGCTGATATTCAGTCATTTTGCAGATATAATAACCGTTAAAGGTTTGTACTGCCTGACCATCTCTTTGTACCTGCACAATATCAATCCTTAGTTTTTCCAACTGGATTGCTGGATGAGGTGGAGGAGGGAGAGGAGGGAGAGGAGGGAGAGGGACTTGGGTTGTACCAAGTTGGGCAGTGCAGAGTTCAGGGGCGGGGTTTGAAGTCACAGAAACTCTTCAAGCCACTGAGTCAAGCTACTGCTGAGGGAGAAACACAAACCAAAGCCAGTGGGTGTGTCTCAGGGAGAAGAGGGAGAGTCTGAACTCAGCTCTGAGAGGGTTTCAGAAGGAGCACTGACATACAGGGTCTGTGTCCACCAGAGGGCGCTGATGAGCTCAGGTGCTCATGACCATGCTCACCTCCAGTACCTGCAAAAAAAAAGCAGCCACACTGCAAGTGACAGGCACACAGGGCAGAGAGACAACACAGCGATCTTACAAAGTTTGGTGAAGCTAGGAATAAAACTTGTCAGGATGTTAATGCCCAGACATGGCTTCTCAGATAAGGTGACTTTGAGAGGGTAAAAATAAAAAATATCAAGAGCTAAAAACATATCACAGCATTAGATTTGAACTAAAGTTTCACCAAAACTGATAAGATGGAAGACAAACATGTTCTCAACATGACTGAACCATTAAAGGTTTGTACTGCCTGACCATCTCTTTGTACCTGCACAATATCAATCCTTAGTTTTTCCAACTCAATTGCTTGGTGAGGTGGAGGGAGAGGAGGGAGAGGAGGGAGAGGAGGGAGAGGGGACTTTGTACCAAGTTGGGCAGTGCAGAGTTCAGGGGGGCGGGGTTTGAAGTCACAGAAACTCTTCAAGCCACTGAGTCAAGCTACTGCTGAGGGAGAAACACAAACCAAAGCCAGGGTGTGTCTCAGGGAGAAGAGGGAGAGTCTGAACTCAGCTCTGAGAGGGTTTCAGAAGGAGCACTGACATACAGGGTCTGTGTCCACCAGAGGGCGCTGATGAGCTCAGGTGCTGATGGCCCTCTGCCATGCTCACCTCCAGTAGTACCTGCAAAGCTTTTAAAAGCCTTATTTCAGGGAATCAAACACCGTATAGACAAAGAACAAACTAAATCTGAGACAGTGCAGTCACTGGTGGGGTTTACTTCAGCCAGATTCATGTCTGTATTTTGGTTTGGATTCTGTTTTATAAATCTGGACTAGTTGCCTCAAAAGAATTAGATCCACAGCCATTCTTTAATTACCAGCAGGATATTCAGTCATTTTCAGATATAATAACCGTTAAAGGTTTTACTGCCTGACCATCTCTTTGTACCTGCACAATATCAATCCTTAGTTTTTCAACTGTTGAGGTGGAGGAGGGAGAGGAGGAGAGAGGGAGAGAAAGGGACTTGGGTTGCAAGTTCAGTGCAGAGTTCAGGGGGCGGGGTTTGAATCACAGAAACTCTTCCCACTGTCAAGCTACTGCTGAGGGAGAAACACAAACCAAAGCCAGTGGGTGTGTCAGGGAGAAGAGGGAGAGTTCAGCTCAGTTTCTGACATACAGGGCCTGTGTCCACCAGAGGGCGCTGATGAGCTCAGGTGCTCATCATGCTCACCTCCAGTCTCAGCCACACTGACAGGCACACAGGGCAGAGAGACAACACAGCGTACTGGTGAAGCTAGGTGTCAGGATGTTAATGCCCAGACAGGCTTCTCTAAGGTGACAAGAACAATTTAACAAATTGTACTTAAGAACAATTTTGAGGTCTATGTATTTCCATTGAAACTGCTTATAGTAAATTTGCAGAGAATGCTTTCAAATTGCTAGACTTCTTCCATCACTGGCTGATACTATTCACAGAACGTGCTTATTTTGTATTATACAATCTGTATATAGTATATGTTAGGTACTTTACCTGCTTGTGGACTTTTTGCTGCTCCAGTTATTCTCCAGGAAAAAGCCAAGCCCTTCCTTCCAGCACTCTAACAACAATAGTCACACAGTGTTAAACTGGCATTTTCAGAGAGATGATGCTTAACAGAACCAAGCAAGCAGAGGAAGGTGATGTACCTTCTTAACCCGTGTGGTGAGGTCCAGAACTGAGGTTGTGAAGAGTTCAGCTCTTTGGCCTCAAGAAGAAAGTGATAATGATGGTTATAAGTTGGAAGACAGGCTGAGGATTGAAGGATTAAACGACCCTCCTCTCCATCTGGAACAACGGGTGAGTGCCACTCTGGTCCTGCAGCAGACACAGTGGTGAGGATTTGACCATAAACCTCTGCCCTGTGTGAGCTCCATCTGGGCTTTGTAGGAGAGGAGAGGGAGAAGGCTGTGCTTCCTGCTCCAGTGAGAGCAGCAGAGAGGGAGCACCTTCACCTGGATCCAACATCTTTAAAACGGCTCGCTGACAGAACCATCCACAGTTTTCACACTCGGATTTCTCCAAACTGTCATTGTAAATCTTCTGAGACTGAGCTGGGAAGCTGTTTCTCACTCGTGCCGGCAAAATTCAATTAATGGAGTCCCTTTACTTTGAGCACGATATCTCAGTAAGGCCTCGAGGAATTTTAATACAAATTTAATACAAATATTCAGTTGGACTCAAAGAGAACTGATTACATGAGGGACTCAAAAGGCCAAAGGTCACCGTGACAGCACCAAACACATTTACGGCCACAATTCAAGAATTCACAGTCTTATTAACTGCAGCAGGACTGGTCGGTGGAGGCGTATCGATACTACGATTGATACTTTTCTGTTACTTGGTGGTTGTTAACAGAACCGCTCATGTTTTCATTATTTAACTTTGAGTGAGCAACGTCTTGAGGAACGCACAGAAAACTGGAAACCGCATCCTCTCTGCCTCTTCATACTCAAACTGTAGAGTTGACTGTGTTCAGAGTTCCTGAAGCAGCAGTCATTTGTTTTTCCTGCTCAGTCTGATCTCTGTCTTCTCAGCTGTAAATCTCGCCGTCTGTCTTTTGTTTTGTTTTTTGTATTTCTCTTCCTGCTCGGCCTCCAGACCAGCAATCTGATTGGATTTGGAGAGTTTGACGTTCAGGTAGACGCCGCTTCAATCTGTTCCCCTGCTAAACCGCTGCAGTTTAACTCAACTATACTTTACTACACTAACAGCTGTGGCTCTCCCTCCTCCAACACAAGTGTTTGTTTTATTTTTGACACTTATTAAAGCTTGAAATACAAACAGCAGTAGAGAAAATATTTGACATGCATGCAGAATGAATTTAGGACAAATCTAAAGCGCCTCGGTCATGTATTGTATTTCTTTACGTGTCTGTTGCATGAAATTCACTTGTTAACATAAAATTCATGCAGAAAGATCCCCTTCATTCTTAGAACAATACTCTGGATTTACATTAGAGCTGGAGTCACTTTACTTTGTGTCTTTGTACCTAACAACCTGTCCTTTTCTCTTCTTCTCAGATGAGCGCAGACTTTCCTGACCAGAACTAAAGATGAGCTCCTCATCCTCTTGTTACCAGTGTACTCTTCATGTCTTTGTTTAATGCAGAGACTAAAGCCCCATTTGGACGGGATTAACTGTACGGGAGGAGGTGGAGAATTAAATCTTCACTGTGGTCTTCTGTAATGTAACCTCCATAACTCTGCTAAGAAGTCAGAAAAAAGACACTTGTGTTTGTGCAGAACTTGCTTTTGGAACTTGTTTTTAACTTTTCTTCAGTATCACAGTGATCCAGTGACAGCTGTCTGTACGCCCATGGGTTCACTGCAGACAGGAGATGATCGCAGCTAATTCTGCATACTTAGAATAAAAATATGTGAATAAATGTATATGCTGTGATTACTGCAGGTATGGGTGGGTGGGCCAGGTATTGTTAAACTAGCCCACCTCCTCTAAAAAAGATCCAGTCCAAATGGAGCTGAAGTCGGGTTTAGACGGGATCTGTCACTTTATTTTTGTACATACATCTGTTTTTATTAAGTCCATAATACTCCCTGCTGTAAAACAGTGAAAATAAAGAATATGATTCTGCGTGCCTCCTTAAATTTGCCATAAAATCACATTGATTAATTGGACATTGTGTATTTGAGTCTGCAAAAACATTATTGTGTGGAGGTGACTTTAGACTAAACAAACATGGCGGATGACAGCGGACCCCCCATTTTTAAACTTTATTCATCATGAATTCATCATGAAAACAACAACGTGTCAGATTGACTATCGATCCGTTCCAAATGACAGCCAATACAGCGCATGCTCGGATTTCCTCGAGTCCCTCCCACACACACAACAGGATTTCTGACCGTAAATACCCTAATAAACACGTGTAACATTTGTCAGAGCGGCCGGGAGCGTAAAATCATTCTTAATCCACCTGAAACCACAGGAAACTCCGGCAGGATCACCGTTAGAGCCATCATAGCGCCACATTATTGTTCAAGGATTTTTACTAAAGATATTCGCTTTCAGGGTCAATAAAATGAATTAAACCCATATCCTACCTAACCTTACTGATAGCAATGTAAAGATGAAACACTAGGGGGCGCAAACGAAAAGCAGAGTTTGACTAAGTTGAACAAACACCTGTCAGCGCCGTGACACCAGAGTGTTGTATGGAGCGGGTTGAAGCAACAGAGAGGGAACAGGAATATTTCATCATAAAGATCGTTTCTCAGCACGTTTTCATTCAAATAAAACATTCTGACCATCACAACTGAATCTGATTTAATCATTCCAACCCTCACATAACTTTTGTTGTGATCTGGCGTTATATAAACTGAGATTGTGGTTAGGGTTAGGGTTAGGGGTGCGGGGGTGCGGGTGGGGGTTGCACGGGAGGGGAAGAGGGAAGAGGGGTGGGGGGTTCTTTTATTTTATTTTTTAACTTTCAGGCTGTGGAGCAGGAGACGCTCAAAGAAAAGTTGGCCCATAAACTCATAGCAATCATTTTTAATTGAAAACAGCTGCAGCTTTCTTCTGATTTCTCTGATGATGTCAAGTCAATATTTATTTATACAGCGTCAAATCATAACAGACGTCATCTCGAGGCGCTGTACACACAGAGCAGGTTTACACCGTGCTCTTTATATTATAATATTTATAAGGAGACCCAACAATTCAAACCATGAGCAAGCGTGGTGTGTTCATGAAACGGTCAAAGACTTTAAAGTGGGGATGAAGTCAGTCAGAGTATTACAAGAAACACAGAGCCTTCGGCAGCTCAACACAAACTAAGGTGGAGATCACCTGAAACCCCCCTCTGTTCTCTACTTGACTTGGTACAGTCCAGTCAGACACTTTGTCAGATTTGAGCGACAACCTCCGAGTGTCGTTTGAATCAAGAGAAATACGTGACAAAGTGTTAAATGCAACACAAATATAAAACAAACTGACTGTTCTGCAAACGTCTGTGGATTTATATGTTGTCCGCAGCAGTTCACACAATAAAACATCGATCTTATAGTGATTTATTCACGGGACATTTTGTTTGGGGGAATCACACACGTGTCAGAAACGGGATTCGATTCCCGTGAGACCTGCACAGAGTGAGGTCCAGCCGCCCCCCTCCTCTCCCCAGTGCACTGCCCCCCTCCCCCCACGCTCTCGTCTATATAAGGCGCGCCGGAAACAGCGACTTCCTCTTTGACACCCGGCGCGCGCAGACGGAGCCAGCGAGAACTGCTGCACGTGGTACAAACATTTGGTAACTCTCGCTTAAAATATCCACGCATTTATCACATTTTCTGCGTTTTTACTGTTGTCGGTGCAGTTATTAAATGGTTATCTTTCAATTTAAGTGTAAACGTGAGTCTTTTGTTGGCTTACTTTGCAGATTTTGACTAATGCTAGAATCCTTGCAGATTTCAACTCCTGCTAGAATCATAGCCTAACCTAACTACATCTGTTTCTTCTCTGTGTTTTCCAGAAACGGGAGGTGAGGAGATACACTCGTGTCTGCGCTGCTGTTTGTTTGGACCTTGTTATTTAACCTTTGTTGCATCCATTCACAAGTGTATCTCTGCACCTTTTGTTGCTGCTAGTTCTGCTGTAGCATTGTAATGCTAATGTTAATGCTAACGTTAAAGCTAATGCTAAGTTAAAGCTAATGCTAAAGTTAAAGCTAATGTTAATGTTAAAGTTAAAGCTAATGTTAAAGCTAATGCTAAAGTTAAAGCTAATGCTAAAGTTAAGTTAAAGCTAATGTTAAAGTTAAAGTTAATGTTAAAGTTAATGTTAAAGTTAAAGCTAATGCTAAAGTTAATAGTTAACAGTGTAAAACTGCACTAACAACAATAAAAATGCAGAAAATGTGATAAATGTGTGGATATTTTAAGTAAGAGTTACCAAATGTTTGTTCCATGTGCTCCAGTTCTTGCTGGCTAAAAAGTTTCAAAAGCACCTTGTACGCACAAGCATGTCCTATAAAACCAATAAGTCACTCCCTCCCTTCCTCCTGCCCCCCCCTCTGGCTCCTCCTACCTCCTGACTCCTCCTACCTCCTCCTCCTACCTGCCCCTCCCCCTGACTCCTCCTACCTGCCCTCCCCTGACTCCCTACTCTAGCTCCTCCTACCTGCCCCTCCCCCTGACTCCTCCTACCCTCTAGCTCCTCCTACCTGCCCCCCCTCTGACTCCTCCTACCTAGCCCCACCCCCCTCTAGCTCCTCCTACCTAGCCCCCCCCACCTGATCTAGCCCCTCCCCCCCAGCTACCTCCCCCCCCGAACTAAATTATCCTCTCCTGCTACCCCCTAACCCAGACGCTGGCAGTGAAGGGGATTCGAACCGGCCTCTCCCAGACCAGTCGACCATCCGGCCGCTGACGAACCCACTGCACCACCGTGCATCTGATATGAACAGAGCTCCGGGCGTATTTGACATCTTCATTTTGGCTGTTGAAAGTGAAAAACTCTTTGTCTCAACCAAGACTTGAACCTGCAACCTCTTGGTTCCCAATCACAACCTCTTGCCTGCAGACAAATCCACTGCACCACTGAGGATCTGATGTGACTAATGCTCGTGGCGCATTTGGCTTCTTCATTTTGGCAGTTGAAAGTGAAAAACTCTTTGTCTCTCAAGAATTGAACTCACCAACTCTTGATTCCCAATTGAACTCACGAACTCTTGATTCCCAGTCCATCTCCCTTGAGACCTATGTGGTGAGACACCTGAACTCCTTTTTTCAAGCATTTCACTCTGTGATCTGCACACCAGCCTTCAAAAACTCACTGCCTCAACCAAGAATTGAACTCACGACTCTTGAACATGAGTCAGTGTTCTACCAGTCTGCGCCATCTTGTCAGACAGTGGAGGACTCTTTCTTTAAGCATTTCAGCCTTTCTTTTGCACACCAGTCTTCAAAAACTCTTTGACGCAAGCAAGAATTGAACTCACCAACTCTTGAGACCCAGTCCATCTCCTTAACCACTGACCTATGTGGTGAGACACCTGAACTCCTTTTTTCAAGCATTTCACTCTGTGATCTGCACACCAGCCTTCAAAAACTCACTGCCTCAACCAAGAATTGAACTCACGACTCTTGAACACGAGTCAGTGTTCTACCAGTCTGCGCCATCTTGTCAGACAGCTGAGACACATTTCTTTGAGCCTTTCAGTGTTTACTTTGAGTGCTGGGCATCAAAACTCTGCAGCCTCTGACCCAAGACCTCAAAACCAGAGGAACCGATAACTCTGAACTTCAGTGTCGGTGTGAGCTATAAGGCGACGTGTTGATCAGAGGCTTTTGTCAGACTTTGATTCAAAAATCTCTGCTTGTACGACCCACAACTGAGTCAAATCCACATCCTCAGAACCTAAAGGTTCAGCTATCTCATCAGACCCTTCACACTTATTTCCTGGAGCCTTTGGGAGTTTACAGAGGGTCCTGGACTTCATCAAAATCCGCCACAACTCAAACCCAAGAACTTCAGAGGGGTCATTCCATATCAGATCAGAAAAGGTTGCTGCAGCACCATCTCTGATTTTGTTCAGACATTGACATGAACAGGTCCAGAAAACAAGGCCTGTACACAGCCCACGTTTTCATGTTTTCAGCCTTTGATATTATTCTGTTTTTATAACCTGACAAACACCTTATCTGAGAACATGTTTGGACATTAAGACCTAGTACTATTATCACTGTCTCAGAGTCTGAACTCAGCTCTGAGAGGGTTTCAGAAGGAGCACTGACACAGGGCCTGTGTCCACCAGAGGCGCTAATTCTACTCTTCACAACAAGGCTGCACAGTTGCACACAACAAAACCAATTAACAAATGATTCTATTTAAAACAATGAGGAAAACTTAAACTAACAGTGACGTGTAATCAGTAAAATCAGCAGTGTAGCTGAGGCCTTTGATATCTGATCTTTTTTCAGACATTGTGATGAACAGGTCCAGAAATCTGACTGAAGTACACGGCCCAAGTTTTCACTCAGCACTTCTCAGGGACTGTTTTTATAACCTGACAAACAACCAGCTCTGAGTCATGTTTGGTCAGAAGACCTAGTCTGACTCATATCACTGTCTGTGTCGGGAGCCAGAGGGCGCTAATTCTACTCTCACAACAATCTCTGAGCAGGGTTTCACACAACAAAACCAATTAAAAGGATTCTATTTAACCAATGAGGAAAACTTAAACGCTACAGTGACTGTAATCAGCTTCACAGCAAGTGTAGCTGTTGGCCAGAAGTGTACCAAGTTGTGTGGGTTTGTTTGATCCAGAAACACAAACCAAAGCCAGTGGGTGTGTCTCAGGGAGAAGAGGGAGAGTCTGAACTCAGCTCTGAGAGGGTTTCAGAAAACTAACAGTGACGTGCATCACAGGGTGCAGTGTAGGCCACCAGAGTGTAGCGAGGGAAGAAGTGTTTTGTGTGGTGTTGTTTGATCCAGAAACACAAACCAAAGCCAGTGGGTGTGTCTCAGGGAGAAGAGGGAGAGTCTGAACTCAGCTCTGAGAGGGTTTCAGAAGGAGCACTGACATACAGGGTCTGTGTCCACCAGAGGGCGCTGATGAGCTCAGGTGCTGATGGCCTCTGCCATGCTCACCTGCAGTACCTGCAAAGCTTTTAAAAGCCTTATTTCAGGGAATCAAACACCGTATAGACAAAGAACAAACTAAATCTGAGACAGTGCAGCAACCACTCTCTTGGACTGAAACATCTGTGGACGTCAGATGTTTGGATCTGAACCAACAGCCTGTTTAAAGGGCTGCTCCTCATCAAGCCCCTGGGTCACAAAGGTCAAGAGGTTCTCAGTCTGTATTTTGGAGCGTCATTTCTCAGACTCCAGTCTTACTGGTGGGGTTTAGGCTTCAAGCCAGATTCATGTACTGTATTTTGGTTCAAATCAGCAATGAAATTCTGTTTTATAAATCTGGACTAGTTGCCTCAACAAAAGAATTAGATCCACAGCCATTCTTTAATTACCAGCAGCTGATATTCAGTCATTTTGCAGATATAATAACCGTTAAAGGTTTGTACTGCCTGACCATCTCTTTGTACCTGCACGATATCAATCCTTAGTTTTTCCAACTGGATTGCTGGATGAGGTGAGAGGAGGGAGAGGAGGGAGAGGGGACTTGGGTTGTACCAAGTTGGGCAGTGCAGAGTTCAGGGGGCGGGGTTTGAAGTCACAGAAACTCTTCAAGCCACTGAGTCAAGCTACTGCTGAGGGAGAAACACAAACCAAAGCCAGTGGGTGTGTCTCAGGGAGAAGAGGGAGAGTCTGAACTCAGCTCTGAGAGGGTTTCAGAAGGAGCACTGACATACAGGGTCTGTGTCCACCAGAGGGCGCTGATGAGCTCAGGTGCTCATGACCATGCTCACCTCCAGTACCTGCAAAAAAGCAGCCACACTGCAAGTGACAGGCACACAGGGCAGAGAGACAACACAGCGATCTTACAAAGTTTGGTGAAGCTAGGAATAAAACTTGTCAGGATGTTAATGCCCAGACATGGCTTCTCAGATAAGGTGACTTTGAGAGGGTAAAAATAAAAAATATCAAGAGCTAAAAAACATCACAGCATTAGATTTGAACTAAAGTTTCACCAAAACTGATAAGATGGAAGACAAACATGTTCTCAACATGACTGAACCATTAAAGGTTTGTACTGCCTGACCATCTCTTTGTACCTGCACAATATCAATCCTTAGTTTTTCCAACTCAATTGCTTGGTGAGGTGGAGAAGGGAGAGGAGGGAGAGGGGAGAGGAGGGAGAGGGGACTTGGGTTGTACCAAGTTGGGCAGTGCAGAGTTCAGGGGGCGGGTTTGAAGTCACAGAAACTCTTCAAGCCACTGAGTCAAGCTACTGCTGAGGGAGAAACACAAACCAAAGCCAGTGGGTGTGTCTCAGGGAGAAGAGGGAGAGTCTGAACTCAGCTCTGAGAGGGTTTCAGAAGGAGCACTGACATACAGGGTCTGTGTCCACCAGAGGGCGCTGATGAGCTCAGGTGCTGATGGCCCTCTGCCATGCTCACCTGCAGTACCTGCAAAGCTTTTAAAAGCCTTATTTCAGGGAATCAAACACCGTATAGACAAAGAACAAACTAAATCTGAGACAGTGCAGCAACCACTCTCTTGGACTGAAACATCTGTGGACGTCAGATGTTTGGATCTGAACCAACAGCCTGTTTAAAGGGCTGCTCCTCATCAAGCCCCTGGGTCACAAAGGTCAAGAGGTTCTCAGTCTGTATTTTGGAGCGTCATTTCTCAGACTCCAGTCTTACTGGTGGGTTTAGGCTTCAAGCCAGATTCATGTACTGTATTTTGGTTCAAATCAGCAATGAAATTCTGTTTTATAAATCTGGACTAGTTGCCTCAACAAAAGAATTAGATCCACAGCCATTCTTTAATTACCAGCAGCTGATATTCAGTCATTTTGCAGATATAATAACCGTTAAAGGTTTGTACTGCCTGACCATCTCTTTGTACCTGCACGATATCAATCCTTAGTTTTTCCAACTGGATTGCTGGATGAGGTGGAGGAGGGAGAGGAGGGAGAGGAGGGAGAGGGGACTTGGGTTGTACCAAGTTGGGCAGTGCAGAGTTCAGGGGGCGGGTTTGAAGTCACAGAAACTCTTCAAGCCACTGAGTCAAGCTACTGCTGAGGGAGAAACACAAACCAAAGCCAGTGGGTGTGTCTCAGGGAGAAGAGGGAGAGTCTGAACTCAGCTCTGAGAGGGTTTCAGAAGGAGCACTGACATACAGGGTCTGTGTCCACCAGAGGGCGCTGATGAGCTCAGGTGCTCATGACCATGCTCACCTCCAGTACCTGCAAAAAAAGCAGCCACACTGCAAGTGACAGGCACACAGGGCAGAGAGACAACACAGCGATCTTACAAAGTTTGGTGAAGCTAGGAATAAAACTTGTCAGGATGTTAATGCCCAGACATGGCTTCTCAGATAAGGTGACTTTGAGAGGGTAAAAATAAAAAATATCAAGAGCTAAAAACATATCACAGCATTAGATTTGAACTAAAGTTTCACCAAAACTGATAAGATGGAAGACAAACATGTTCTCAACATGACTGAACCATTAAAGGTTTGTACTGCCTGACCATCTCTTTGTACCTGCACAATATCAATCCTTAGTTTTTCCAACTCAATTGCTTGGTGAGGTGGAGAAGGGAGAGGAGGGAGAGGAGGGAGAGGGGACTTGGGCTGTACCAAGTTGGGCAGTGCAGAGTTCAGGGGCGGGGTTTGAAGTCACAGAAACTCTTCAAGCCACTGAGTCAAGCTACTGCTGAGGGAGAAACACAAACCAAAGCCAGTGGGTGTGTCTCAGGGAGAAGAGGGAGAGTCTGAACTCAGCTCTGAGAGGGTTTCAGAAGGAGCACTGACATACAGGGTCTGTGTCCACCAGAGGGCGCTGATGAGCTCAGGTGCTGATGGCCCTCTGCCATGCTCACCTGCAGTACCTGCAAAGCTTTTAAAAGCCTTATTTCAGGGAATCAAACACCGTATAGACAAAGAACAAACTAAATCTGAGACAGTGCAGCAACCACTCTCTTGGACTGAAACATCTGTGGACGTCAGATGTTTGGATCTGAACCAACAGCCTGTTTAAAGGGCTGCTCCTCATCAAGCCCTGGGTCACAAAGGTCAAGAGGTTCTCAGTCTGTATTTTGGAGCGTCATTTCTCAGACTCCAGTCTTACTGGTGGGGTTTAGGCTTCAAGCCAGATTCATGTACTGTATTTTGGTTCAAATCAGCAATGAAATTCTGTTTTATAAATCTGGACTAGTTGCCTCAACAAAAGAATTAGATCCACAGCCATTCTTTAATTACCAGCAGCTGATATTCAGTCATTTTGCAGATATAATAACCATTAAAGGTTTGTACTGCCTGACCATCTCTTTGTACCTGCACGATATCAATCCTTAGTTTTTCCAACTGGATTGCTGGATGAGGTGGAGGAGGGAGAGGAGGGAGAGGAGGGAGAGGGACTTGGGTTGTACCAAGTTGGGCAGTGCAGAGTTCAGGGGGCGGGGTTTGAAGTCACAGAAACTCTTCAAGCCACTGAGTCAAGCTACTGCTGAGGGAGAAACACAAACCAAAGCCAGTGGGTGTGTCTCAGGGAGAAGAGGGAGAGTCTGAACTCAGCTCTGAGAGGGTTTCAGAAGGTGCACTGACATACAGGGTCTGTGTCCACCAGAGGGCGCTGATGAGCTCAGGTGCTCATGACCATGCTCACCTCCAGTACCTGCAAAAAAAGCAGCCACACTGTAAGTGACAGGCACACAGGGCAGAGAGACAACACAGCGATCTTACAAAGTTTGGTGAAGCTAGGAATAAAACTTGTCAGGATGTTAATGCCCAGACATGGCTTCTCAGATAAGGTGACTTTGAGAGGGTAAAAATAAAAAATATCAAGAGCTAAAAACATCACAGCATTAGATTTGAACTAAAGTTTCACCAAAACTGATAAGATGGAAGACAAACATGTTCTCAACATGACTGAACCATTAAAGGTTTGTACTGCCTGACCATCTCTTTGTACCTGCACAATATCAATCCTTAGTTTTTCCAACTCAATTGCTTGGTGAGGTGGAGAGGGAGAGGAGGGAGAGGAGGGAGAGGGGACTTGGGTTGTACCAAGTTGGGCAGTGCAGAGTTCAGGGGCGGGGTTTGAAGTCACAGAAACTCTTCAAGCCACTGAGTCAAGCTACTGCTGAGGGAGAAACACAAACCAAAGCCAGTGGGTGTGTCTCAGGGAGAAGAGGGAGAGTCTGAACTCAGCTCTGAGAGGGTTTCAGAAGGAGCACTGACATACAGGGTCTGTGTCCACCAGAGGGCGCTGATGAGCTCAGGTGCTGATGGCCCTCTGCCATGCTCACCTGCAGTACCTGCAAAGCTTTTAAAAGCCTTATTTCAGGGAATCAAACACCGTATAGACAAAGAACAAACTAAATCTGAGACAGTGCAGCAACCACTCTCTTGGACTGAAACATCTGTGGACGTCAGATGTTTGGATCTGAACCAACAGCCTGTTTAAAGGGCTGCTCCTCATCAAGCCCCTGGGTCACAAAGGTCAAGAGGTTCTCAGTCTGTATTTTGGAGCGTCATTTCTCAGACTCCAGTCTTACTGGTGGGTTTAGGCTTCAAGCCAGATTCATGTACTGTATTTTGGTTCAAATCAGCAATGAAATTCTGTTTTATAAATCTGGACTAGTTGCCTCAACAAAAGAATTAGATCCACAGCCATTTTTAATTACCAGCAGCTGATATTCAGTCATTTTGCAGATATAATAACCGTTAAAGGTTTGTACTGCCTGACCATCTCTTTGTACCTGCACAATATCAATCCTTAGTTTTTCCAACTCAATTGCTTGTGAGGTGGAGAAGGGAGAGGAGGAGAGGAGGGAGAGGAGGGAGAGGGGACTTGGGCTGTACCAAGTTGGGCAGTGCAGAGTTCAGGGGGCGGGGTTTGAAGTCACAGAAACTCTTCAAGCCACTGAGTCAAGCTACTGCTGAGGGAGAAACACAAACCAAAGCCAGTGGGTGTGTCTCAGGGAGAAGAGGGAGAGTCTGAACTCAGCTCTGAGAGGGTTTCAGAAGGAGCACTGACATACAGGGTCTGTGTCCACCAGAGGGCGCTGATGAGCTCAGGTGCTGATGGCCCTCTGCCATGCTCACCTGCAGTACCTGCAAAGCTTTTAAAAGCCTTATTTCAGGGAATCAAACACCGTATAGACAAAGAACAAACTAAATCTGAGACAGTGCAGCAACCACTCTCTTGGACTGAAACATCTGTGGACGTCAGATGTTTGGATCTGAACCAACAGCCTGTTTAAAGGGCTGCTCCTCATCAAGCCCCTGGGTCACAAAGGTCAAGAGGTTCTCAGTCTGTATTTTGGAGCATCATTTCTCAGACTCCAGTCTTACTGGTGGGGTTTAGGCTTCAAGCCAGATTCATGTACTGTATTTTGGTTCAAATCAGCAATGAAATTCTGTTTTATAAATCTGGACTAGTTGCCTCAACAAAAGAATTAGATCCACAGCCATTCTTTAATTACCAGCAGCTGATATTCAGTCATTTTGCAGATATAATAACCATTAAAGGTTTGTACTGCCTGACCATCTCTTTGTACCTGCACGATATCAATCCTTAGTTTTTCCAACTGGATTGCTGGATGAGGTGAGAGGAGGGAGAGGAGGGAGAGGGGACTTGGGTTGTACCAAGTTGGGCAGTGCAGAGTTCAGGGGGCGGGGTTTGAAGTCACAGAAACTCTTCAAGCCACTGAGTCAAGCTACTGCTGAGGGAGAAACACAAACCAAAGCCAGTGGGTGTGTCTCAGGGAGAAGAGGGAGAGTCTGAACTCAGCTCTGAGAGGGTTTCAGAAGGTGCACTGACATACAGGGTCTGTGTCCACCAGAGGGCGCTGATGAGCTCAGGTGCTCATGACCATGCTCACCTCCAGTACCTGCAAAAAAAGCAGCCACACTGTAAGTGACAGGCACACAGGGCAGAGAGACAACACAGCGATCTTACAAAGTTTGGTGAAGCTAGGAATAAAACTTGTCAGGATGTTAATGCCCAGACATGGTTCTCAGATAAGGTGACTTTGGAGGGTTCAAGAGCTAAAAACATATCACAGCATTAGATTTGAACTAAAGTTTCACCAAAACTGATAGATGGAAGACAAACAAGACTCAACATGACTGAACCATTAAAGGTTTGTACTGCCTGACCATCTCTTTGTACCTGCACAATATCAATCCTTAGTTTTTCCAACTCAATTGCTTGGTGAGGGCAGGGAGAGGAGGGAGAGGAGGGAGAGGGGACTTGGGTTGTACCAAGTTGGGCAGTGCAGAGTTCAGGGCGGGGTTTGAAGTCACAGAAACTCTTCAAGCCACTGAGTCAAGCTACTGCTGAGGGAGAAACACAAACCAAAGCCAGTGGGTGTGTCTCAGGGAGAAGAGGGAGAGTCTGAACTCAGCTCTGAGAGGGTTTCAGAAGGAGCACTGACATACAGGGTCTGTGTCCACCAGAGGGCGCTGATGAGCTCAGGTGCTCATGACCATGCTCACCTCCAGTATCTGCAAAGAAAGCAGCCACACTGCAAGTGACAGGCACACAGGGCAGAGAGACAACACAGCGATCTTACAAAGTTTGGTGAAGCTAGGAATAAAACTTGTCAGGATGTTAATGCCCAGACATGGCTTCTCAGATAAGGTGACTTTGAGAGGGTAAAAATAAGAACAATTTAACAAATTGTACTTAAGAACAATTTTGAGGTACCTACCTGAGTATTTCCATTGAAACTTTTGATGCTTATAGTAAATTATGCAGAGAATGCTTTCATTGAAGTAGGTGTATTTTTATTTTACTGTATTGCTATTTTGACTTCTTCCATCACTGGCTGAGAAAAAAGAAAAATACTAGTCTCCTTCACAGAACGTCAGCTTATTTTGTATTAATGTTACATATGCTGTATATAGTATATGTTAGGTACTTTACCTGCTTGTGGACTTTTGTGAGCTGCTCCAAGTTATTCTCCAGGAATGAGATCTTCTGTTTCTGGGCGATGTTGCCAAGCCCTTCCTCACAGTCCATCTCTGCACTCTAACAACAATAGTCAGAGCACAGGTTCAGTGTTAAACTGGCATTTTCAGAGAGATGATGCTTAACAGAACCAAGCAAGCAGAGGAAGGTGATGTACCTTCTTAACCCGTGTGGTGAGGTCCAGAACGAAGAGTTTGCGGAGGTTGTGAAGAGTCTGCAGCTCTTTGGCCTGAAAGAACAAGAAGAAAGTGATAATGATGGTTAGTAAGTGTGGAAGACAGGCTGAGGATTGAAGGATTAAACGACACCTCCTCTCCATCTGGAACAACGGGTGAGTGCCACTCTGGTTCTCCTGCAGCAGACACAGTGGTGAGTGTGAGATTTGACCATAAACCTCTGCCCTGTGTCGCAGCTCCATCATGGGCTTCATCAGTAGGAGAGGAGGGAGAAGGCTGTGCTTCCTGCTCAGGTTCAGTGAGAGCAGCAGAGAGGGAGCCATCACCTTCACCTGGATCCAACACTGCTGCTTTAAACTCTGCACGGCTCGCTGACAGAACCATCCACAGTTTTCACACTCGGATTTCTCCCAAATCCTCCATTTGTTGGGTCATTGTAAATCTTCTGAGACTGAGCTGTGTTTATGGGAAGCTGTTTCTCACTCGTGCCGGCAAAATTCAATTAATGGGCAGCCGTCCCTTTACTTTGAGCACGATATCTCAGTAAGGCCTCGAGGAATTTTAATACAAATTTAATACAAATATTCAGTTGGACTCAAAGATGAACTGATTACATGCAGGTGGTCAAAAGGCCAAAGGTCACCGTGACAGCACCAAACACATTTACGGCCACAATTCAAGAATTCACAGTCTTATTAACTGCAGCAGGACTGGTCGGTGGAGGCGTATCGATACTACGATTGATACTTTTCTGTTACTTGGTGGTTGTTAACAGAACCGCTCATGTTTTCATTATTTAACTTTGAGTGAGCAACGTCTTGAGGAACGCACAGAAAACTGGAAACCGCATCCTCTCTGCCTCTTCATACTCAAACTGTAGAGTTGACTGTGTTCAGAGTTCCTGAAGCAGCAGTCATTTGTTTTTCCTGCTCAGTCTGATCTCTGTCTTCTCAGCTGTAAATGTCGCCGTCTGTCTTTTGTTTTGTTTTTTGTATTTCTCTTCCTGCTCGGCCTCCAGACCAGCAATCTGATTGGATTTGAGAGTTTGACGTTCAGGTAGACGCCGCTTCAATCTGTTCCCCTGCTAAACCGCTGCAGTTTAACTCAACTATACTTTACTACACTAACAGCTGTGGCTCTCCCTCCTCCAACACAAGTGTTTGTTTTATTTTTGACACTTATTAAAGCTTGAAATACAAACAGCAGTAGAGAAAATATTTGACATGCATGCAGAATGAATTTAGGACAAATCTAAAGCGCCTCGGTCATGTATTGTATTTCTTTACGTGTCTGTTGCATGAAATTCACTTGTTAACATAAAATTCATGCAGAAAGATCCCCTTCATTCTTAGAACAATACTCTGGATTTACATTAGAGCTGGAGTCACTTTACTTTGTGTCTTTGTACCTAACAACCTGTCCTTTTCTCTTCTTCTCAGATGAGCGCAGACTTTCCTGACCAGAACTAAAGATGAGCTCCTCATCCTCTTGTTACCAGTGTACTCTTCATGTCTTTGTTTAATGCAGAGACTAAAGCCCCATTTGGACGGGATTAACTGTACGGGAGGAGGTGGAGAATTAAATCTTCACTGTGGTCTTCTGTAATGTAACCTCCATAACTCTGCTAAGAAGTCAGAAAAAAGACACTTGTGTTTGTGCAGAACTTGCTTTTGGAACTTGTTTTTAACTTTTCTTCAGTATCACAGTGATCCAGTGACAGCTGTCTGTACGCCCATGGGTTCACTGCAGACAGGAGATGATCGCAGCTAATTCTGCATACTTAGAATAAAAATATGTGAATAAATGTATATGCTGTGATTACTGCAGGTATGGGTGGGTGGGCCAGGTATTGTTAAACTAGCCCACCTCCTCTAAAAAAGATCCAGTCCAAATGGAGCTGAAGTCGGGTTTAGACGGGATCTGTCACTTTATTTTTGTACATACATCTGTTTTTATTAAGTCCATAATACTCCCTGCTGTAAAACAGTGAAAATAAAGAATATGATTCTGCGTGCCTCCTTAAATTTGCCATAAAATCACATTGATTAATTGGACATTGTGTATTTGAGTCAAAAACATCTTATTGTGTGGAGGTGACTTTAGACTAAACAAACATGGCGGATGACAGCGGACCCCCCCATTTTTAAACTTTACTCATCATGAATTCATCATGAAAACAACAACGTGTCAGATTGACTATCGATCCGTTCCAAATGACAGCCAATACAGCGCATGCTCGGATTTCCTCGAGTCCCACACACACAACAGGATTTCTGACCGTAAATACCCTAATAAACACGTGTAACATTTGTCAGAGCGGCCGGGGAGCGTAAAATCATTCTTAATCCACCTGAAACCACAGGAAACTCCGGCAGGATCACCGTTAGAGCCATCATAGCGCCACATTATTGTTCAAGGATTTTTACTAAAGATATTCGCTTTCAGGGTCAATAAAATGAATTAAACCCATATCCTACCTAACCTTACTGATAGCAATGTAAAGATGAAACACTAGGGGCGCAAACGAAAAGCAGAGTTTGACTAAGTTGAACAAACACCTGTCAGCGCCGTGACACCAGAGTGTTGTATGGAGCGGGTTGAAGCAACAGAGAGGGAACAGGAATATTTCATCATAAAGAT
>NW_026117227.1:0-23195 GCF_001640805.2 Lates calcarifer | reverse complement strand
TAACAGGGCCATCAACACTGGAAAGAGTTGTGCCATGTAGTTTTTAAAATGTAATTTTACAATGTAGTGAGCATGGTACATTTGAGCCCATTCACCCTCATTACTTTAGGTGCTGATACAGGTAATCACATACCTCAAAACCTGAACAAATGGGACTAAAAGTTGTGCTTAAAAGTTTGCTTTATCTTGGGAACAGCAGTTTGACAAAAAGACTTTAAGAGGCCTTATGGTAGGTTTTAACCTGAGTCTTTACTGTCATAACAAACCACTATAGTCAGAATGTGTTTGTATGATCCACTTTTGTAGAAAAAATTGAGAAACGTGACTCAAAAAGTTGATTTAAATGATAATTAACTTAAATAACATCTGTTGATATTATTAAATAGTTTGTCCATCAGAAAACACTGATGGATTTTGTTTTGCTTTTTTTTTTTTTTATGCTTATCACATTTGTTTCCATGTTGCCAATGGCCAATCTACCCATTATACCTGGGCCAAGCTTTTAAAATGTACATGTTCCTGAACCCTACTTTGACAGCTTCAGAGAGTAGAATAGAATATATCTAAGCAAGAACAAATTTGAAGCCACAACTTTCATCATGTTGCTAGTCATTAAGTACTCCTATTGGATCCTCATCCAGGTACAGCCTGATGTGTCATAGATTCAGCCTGTTATTACTGTTAATACTGCACTTGTAGGCAGTTGTAAATGTATGTCCACAGCTGTATACAGTTTATCAGTGAGGCTGCTTTCATGTGATTTTGTGTTAAGCAGATATTAAGTGCAATCTCTCTGAGGATGACTCGTACAAGTTCAGAAGTTACAAAGGACCCATCACACTCCAAACTCCAGACCTCTGCTACTATCATACTGACCTCTCCTACATGAGTATTTTTTAAGTCTCAGTCAGTGATAATTTTCGGACAGAGCATAAGGAATAAGTTCATATTCGAGATATGTTTTTAATTAAATGTGAAATGAGGAAAATAAAATAATCAAGAGCCAAGAGATTTCCTCAACAAACAATTAAATTGAATGTATATACAGTATACCATTTGTGCAAAAACATGGATTCAAAACACATTGTAAGCTGATAATTTCAAGGCACACACACGTATGTATGTACATACATATATATATATATATATATATATTATATAATATATATATATACACACATATTATATATATATATGTATATATATGTGTGTATACATACCATATACATATATATATATATGTACTATTTTACCATAAACATTATTTTTGCTGAACAAAAGTGAAAGAGTTCATAATGGTTTTAACATACAATAGATGCCTGATGTGCTTTTTTGCTGTTTTTGCTGCTCACTCTGACACCCACCATCAAACACAGCTAATACTCATAACGTGACCCCTTATCTGGGATAATGAATTAATCTTGAAAAGCAGGTGAAAGCACTGTGTCCTGTCACTTTCTGTGAATGTTAAATGTGTGTGACCTTTAAATTTCCTTTTGGAGCAAAGAGAAATTCCATTTGCATAAAAGTGTGGCCTCTTCCTAGAGCAGCAATCTAATAATCTGCATCACTAGTTAGTGTAGTTGCAGTTAAGCAATGTGCCATATTACTATGATGATTTGACTTAAAAAAGGAAGTATGATTAACAGCATGGTTTCCAGAAACATATGCCCTCTAGTGGTGATTGTGGCTGATGTGTGCCTGTCTCTTTTCTCCTTCTCTCATTCAGACTAGCTGATCTCAGTATTCTTACGATGCACTGAAGCTACAGTGAGGATTTTGTATCAGTTATGGTCACAGTATACAATGACTTCAAAATCATTCACTATCACTGAAAATCAAAAACCAAGCCTTAATACGTAGATATAAATGAATCCTGATTGTACATGTCTGTGCACACAGAACTCAAACAGCACAACTCCAAAAACCAATAACTTATATATCCAAACTTGTTGTATAAAAGATATCATCCAGCTAGTTGTATAAATTACATTTCTTGAAGACACAGAGGTTTCAAATAATATTAACACTGTACAGTGTCCAGTAAATTGTGGATAGTCCATAAAAATGCTCCTGATGCTCTCCAAAACCATCATGTCTGACTTAAGTCTGCATCTTGAACATTGTTCTTGCAGTAGACTGTGCTGTTGTTCCCCAGGGGGCAGTCTCGGAAGCCAATGCCCCCATTAGGGGTGTAAATAGGCTGAATGCGAAAATCTCCCTTGAGGAGCTGCTCATTGTTGAGTGAGACTATCTGGAAGCTGGTCTCAGTCATTTCCAAGATGGAATTATCTTTCTTTGTGCCTGCCTCGCAATAGTTGTCTTTTCTCCGACCCCCGGTTGTATTTCCACTTGGCAGAGGACTTTGAGCGGCTCTTCTTGTGCATGTGCCAGCAAAAAATACTGAGGATAACGACCAGCACCACAATCACGGCCCCACCAATCAGCCCAGCCAGCAAGAAAGGCGAGCTTGGTTCTTGTTGTGTGGCCTGCTCAGGCCCTGATGGTCTTTTGTTGTTGTCAGGGCTGAACAGGGCAGGTGTGGTCATGGCTTCAGTGCACACAGTATCATCTTTGGGCCGGTAATTATTGAATGCATCCAAGGGAATGACACATATCCGATAGGTGGACTTTGGCTCTAGATTAGCCAGTCGGATCCCCCGGTGATCCCCACCCACTATCCTCTCCCTGACTGTGTCCCCTGTCAGACTGGGACCCATTCTGGCCCAGGTCACCTTGTAGGCAGTGACAGGAAAGGCAGCCACCCAGCTGACATGGATAGCAGAGCCATTCAGTATGGCAAATGTGACCTGCACAGTCTCCCTCCGGGGATCCAGAGGTCGCTTAGTCCTCAACCCCCCCTCTCTAGTTGTATAGATAGGGTAGAGGGTGGGTAATGTGGGGATGGGGTGTCTGGATGAGGACGAAACGTTCTGAGTGACTAAAGGGGAGTCTGTGGAAGATGACAGGGATGGGGTCAGAGCAGACTCAGCTGGTGAGGTGTACAGAGGTCCTGTCACTGTGCTCTGTGGGCACTGGACCAGCTCAGCACTCAGCTCCCTGATCACCATACCCCGGAACTTTTCAGGTTTATGGCACATAAAACCACGCACATTAAGCGCGGTTGGCAGGGATTTAAGCCATGACACAACCCATTTGATACTACAGTCGCACAGCCAAAGGTTGTTGGCGAACAGTGAGCTGTCTGAGACTGATGAGGCCATCAAAGACTCCCTGTGTCAATGACTGCAGCTGGTTGTTTGAAATATCCAACCTCTCCAGCTTATGCAACCCTGCAAATGCTCTGACAGGGATCCGGTTTATTTGATTTTCCTGAAAGTTTAACTTGATGAGCACCTCCCTGGGTAGGAAAGGGGGGAGGGTATGTGAGCGAGTTGCGGGCCAGGGACAGCTCCCTTAGAGTGACCAGGTCCTGAAAGGTCCCTGGTGCAATCCCTTCGTCTGTCAACAGGTTTCCGTCCAGGAGGAGACGCTCTAGGCGGGTGACAGTTCTTAAATGCTTCCTCTGCAATAACTGCAATCCGGTTCTCATCCAATCGCAACTCTTTTAAATCATCTGGTAGACCAATAGGCACGCTGCTGAGGTGGTTTTTGGTGAGGAAGAGCAACTTCAGGCTCACCGCCTCACGGAAGGCCCCTTCCTCCACCCCTACTGTAGAAATGGAGTTATCATCCAAATGCAGTTCCTCAAGAAAAAGAAGCTGAGCCAGAGCCACTCTGGAGATAGTCTGAATGTTATTCTCTTGCAGATGGAGAACCCGCACATTTTTGGGAAGGTTAATGGGGAATTCATCCAGCTGGTTGCCATAGAGATATACAGTCTCCACAGAAGCCACATGGTGGAGCTCCAAGGGAAACCCAGCGTTGTTGATTTGGTTATTGTGGAGGTAGAGGGTCTTATAACCTTCACCGATTCCCAGAGGCACTGAGGTCAGGCTCCGCTCGTTGCAGTAAATGAAGGTGCGATCACAGCGGCACTCCTCGGGACAGTTGGAGGCCCGGGAGAACTGGAGGTGAAGGCCTAACAGTATAGGTATCCACGGCCTTATGAAGTGCGCCAAGTCCTTATTCCATAAACGCCACTGTATCTCCATTTTCAAATGATCCCAAAAATACAGAAACCAAATCAAAGACAAAAATTATAAGAAACTGCAATTTGAAAATTCCAATAGAATAGTCATTACATTTTGGCTGTTGGCTCAAGAACACCACTGTGTCCAGACTGGTGCTGATGAAGGTCTTGAGTAATCCCTTGGTGATTAGTTGTCCTAAGCTTCCCAACACAAAAGCAGAGGTCACATTAAACAATATGATTCCTTCACCATTCCATCATTGAGCTGGGACACATAAGTGAAGAAGCAGCATATTTTCACTATTTCTCCTCTTTTAGCACCGGGTAGAACTCTTTTCATGGCACTCAACACTGACAGAGCCATGTACAACACACTGGAGACTCATCACTGGATGTCCTCTTTTTCAATTCCTTTCCCTTTCACGTCACACACTGCTGGTTCCTGAGTGACAAAGATTCTTTCTGGCTTGACATTTGGATCCAGAAACCTGTTGCAAAACAAGAATAGTGGGAAATCAGCCTTTCTTCCCTCAAAATGCATGTTTTCCACTATAGACCAAAAGATTTTCCCCTCGCTATTCCACAAATGCAAAGTGAGGCATTGTAAATTGGGAGAGCAGAGCAGTGTGCATCCAAATGACGTACAGATCTGTTACATATTCCTCAGACACACAGACAGAGGAAAAGGATATCTAAAAAGATACTGAGGGCAAAGTTGTTGTAAAATGGTGGAAAAAACACATTTAAAAATCTATGTGCAGATTACTAATGTGAGACCTAATCTAAAATGAAAACATACGCTAAGCGGATTCCACCACTTTTTTTTCTCTCTGGTTGATAACCATGAACGTGAACAAACTGACAAAAAGAGCATTTTAAAAACTGCTAAACTAAAACACAGCAACCAGTGGCATTTTGCGAGCAATAAGATGAGCACCATGAAACAGTTACCCAGTCTAGCCCTGAAGGATAGTGCCCTGTTCCACAGCACTAGGGAAGAATTATCCTCAAAGGGAATTATCCAGAGATTAAAAACGGGTTGCCAGGTGGATATTACCAGACAACTGGCTCTGAAGCCAAATATTTGTTCTTAATTATTGCTGCACTACACATTGCTTCTTTCTCTACTCTTGATTCATTAAGTTAAGCTGTGCTGGTGGAGAGGGGAAGTGCTGGATGGTGATGAACGCAGCCTGTCAGCAGAGATAAGATGAGACAAATTCTTTGCACGGGGACAAAACTAAGATCGATGTGGGCCTCTCACAATGAGGAAAGGTTCTACTGTGAGAACAAGGTCATAAGATTTAAATAAAGTGGTGTGATTTCCTTGTCCATAGCACTTGTATTAGTTGGCATACAAACAAAAGCCTCATTCATTAGCTGAAATCAAGATAAATATCAATAAAACTCCTTATACTGCTGCACTTATGGCTTTACAGTTCAATACAGTCCACACAAAGATGATAATGTATTATTAGTGGTTGTTAGCTGGGTGGTAGTGATGATTAATAAAATGGCACCAGGCAGCGACAGCCAATTGACAGATTGCATTGATTTGTGGCCAAGGCAGTGCAATAGTTATGTAATGTTCCTTGGGGGGCTTAACAAGGCACCAAACTGAGTCCAATTATGGTGACCTGACCCCACCGCAGTTGGTATCAGCAGGGTCTTGGGCATCAGACCTGTGACATATAGATTAAGACAGCTTTTGTTGTTTAGCAGCTCTGTCCTAGTTTGGAAAATAAACTGAGTAGTAGTTCATTTGTTGTGCTTAGAGAAGGATACATTTCAATGAATCAATGATAATATCTCCTCTTGTTTTCCACCTACTAGAAATTTACTTTTAATAAATTAAAATAGGTGCATAAAATGTTGAAATTGAATATTTATTCTATAGGCTACATCGATTGTTAGACTTTTCCCCGTTTATTCTAGATGTAGGCTAACTGTACTCAGACAATTATTTTGAAAGGAGTCAGTTCATCCTGTAAAAGAAATCAAAGAAAACATTTCGGCATGGGGGTTAAAATGACATTAAGGATAAAATGAGAGAAGATTTTCGATAACGATAATCCATTCATTTTGAACCTTTCGTACCTTCGGGAAAGCAGAAAATCTTGCTGCTGCACATCCAGACGGTCTGTCCGTCTCTCCGCAGAGTGCAACGCTCAGATCGGGCGCAAAGTCCGTATCTTGCACGCTGCGTCCGCTCCTAGCTCCCGCTGCGGCTTCGGAGTGGTCTCACTTGGTTTGCCGGTGGGGGAGGAGTGGGGCATTATGCTGAATGTGCAAGGTTTTGACAGAAGCAGCCAGAGGGGGAAGGAAGTTCAGGTCACCAGCGGTCTGCTCCGCACCTCCCGTCCGTCTCCCCAAATACGCACCGACAGCCTGAGACTCCCGGCCGGCCGCGCTGCTCGGGAGCAGCCGATGAAGTTCCTCCGCTGCCTTCAGAGGACGAGAGGAGGGGAGAGTTAGGGGTTCTCAGCCTGACCCCGCGCCATACAGCAACCTGGGATATGAAGTCCACAGTCTGGGTAAAAGAGACTGTCTGGTGGCTTACCTCCTGGAGACCAGACACACACACTCTCTCTCTCTCTCTTTCTCCCTCTCTCTCTCTCCATACATCCCATTTACTCCCTCTCTTTTCTCTCAGCCTGCTTTATCTCCCTGCCGTTCTCCCTCTCACAGGTCTGTGCTTTATGTGCGTTTAAGACCCCTTAAAAACACGAGCTTACAATTTTTTTTGACCAGTTTAAAAAACTGAATATATCACATAACGTGGACAAGTATAAATGAGTTTAAAAGGAGAAAAATAAGTCTGTGTCCGCTATTAATCTCCTTCCCCATTCCCATCATGACTTGTAGCTACAGGCTTGAGGTCCTAAAACGCACAACAAGAAAGGTGCAGCAGGGTAATTAAAGGACAGCAGGGCCTGATTAACCTCTCTAGGGCTCCAGGGCAAAAACAAGCTGTGGGCCCCAACTGAGGCCCCCGAGACATCTTCCTCCAACCAATTTTCCCAGTCCCAGAAACCAGTTGGAATTACAGTGCAACAAAACTGTACCTGCAGTTTGCTTTTTTTTTTTTGATAAAACACAAATGTGTTTAAGAAAATACACCAGGTTCAGCATCTGAATTTGGGGGCTGGAAGCTTTCAAACAGGAAAAGAGAATAAATATTAAACATGTTATCTGCTGTATCAACTAGTAGTTTTCCTCCCTGGCTTAAATCTTCAGTCTGCTCTCATTTGTATTTTCTGTGTCACTGACTCCTGCAGGAAATGAGAAATGTCTCCAAAATGTCCAAACAGTTTTTGGTTGTGCATGTTATATATCTCCTATGGAAATTTTTGAGCTTTGTGGCAGTAAAGGGCTTCTGCTTGTTGGTGGGTTCTTTTGCAGCAAATACACAAACATCCAGCAGATGATGAAACAAAATCAGTGCAGCATTTAACATTTGACCTCTCGCTGCATTACCTTGATGAGACCCCTTTACAACATGCTCAAACATTCAGACAGATACAAAAACACCTGGACACACATGTAAACATACACGCTGTGAGTCTGCCCTCTACACCGAGCTGAACTATTCTCATAAAGCATCAGTGAACAATTCTATAACGCATTACTAATCAGCTAACCTTCAACTCTCAGTAGTACACAGGCATACACACACACACACACACACACACACACACACAGTCTGTGGTTTATTCATATCCTTTATCCACAACTCTCTGATTTTGAATGTTTGCTGCCAAACACCACATCTGCTGCTGCCTCTTGCCACTCCAATCTATTAAATTAAAATTCAGGCTAAATCTGTCTGCAGCTTATCACGGTGTATGTGGAGACGTCCGTGGCTAGCATGTCGATGTTGGTTAAGCACCACTTGTTTGTGCCATGTAACTGTATCCTGGCTGCTTGTGTGTGTAAACTCGTAGCAACCTGGACAGCTGCTCAGAGGGTTTAGTGCAGGGGTTGGGGAGTAATGGCTTACCTGGTTATGTGACCAGATTACAGGTTTCTATTTACAAAATACAAACTGAACAGGGGAAATCTGCTTGTTTACTAAAATGCACAATAAATTTGAAAAGATAAAAACTTGTCTTGAAGGTATACAAACTGATTTTTATGCTGTGCTCAAAAGCTCCAAATCTTCAACACCAGTTACAATTAACAGAACAGAACACATTTGACAGGTTTGGTGACAGACTCCCTGGAGTGGACAAGCACTTCAATAGGAAGAAAGTAAGGCTCTCACACACAGATGTATACAGGGCTTTTTTAGTCCCTCTCTGGTTTCTGCTAATGCACAGAAGGTTTAGTGCAGGGGGCAGACACCCTCTGTACCTTTAAGAGTCGGCTTAAAACTTTCCTTTTTGATAAAACTTATAGTTAGGGTTGGCTCAGGCCTGAACCATCCCTTAGTTAGCTTCTCCCTCCTCAGTATGGATTCATATTCCATGTTACATGTTACTAACTCAGTATCTTCTCTTTCCTGTAGTATTGTGCTCTTCCGTCTCTCTCTCCTCTTCTGTCTCTTTCTGCAGGTATTTCTGCCTCTGGAGCTGTAGAGTCTGATCTGTGATGACAAGTCTCCTGCTGCTGCTACAACTCCACCCAACACCTGCTGCTAGAATTAGAGATTACCTGAACTGCTATTAGTTTTAGTGCTACGTCATTATCACTACGTCATAGTGCTATCATTACTACTGCTGTATTATTGGCATCACCTTACATTTTATATGGAACCCATGTTATGCTATGTTCTTCTCCCGCTATTCGGCATGAAGCTGGACTCTCTGGTGACGGTGGCAGAGATGAGGACACTGGACAAACTGCTGGATATTATGGACAATGCCAGCCACCCTCTGCACACCGTCATCAGCAACCAGAGGAGCCTGTTCAGCGAGAGACTGCTCCTGCCCAAGTGTAGGACCAACAGACTGAAGAACTCCTTTGTCCACCATGCCATCACACTCTACAACTCCTCACTTGGGGGGAGGAGGAGGTAGGGTAGGGTATGGAGGACAGAAGGGAGTGGTAGCCCCCCTTAAAGTGCAATAACCCACCTGGACACTCAAGTAATATACAGTTCAGCATATTTATATTTATTTATGTCAATGCCATACAGAGTCCAGTCACCCTTAATTCTATTCTATTTATATTCTTTTGCTATTCTATTTATATTCTGTGTCGTTTGCTAACTGTCCTGCATGCTGCCCTGTCTTTCGTTCACAAACTGTTGTTGTACTGACCTGTGTGATGTGTTCTGTCTGTATTGTAAAGTCCGTTTAAGTCTAAGTCTAAGTCTAAGTCTATTCTTTACCCCCCCCCTTTCTCAACCCAACCGGTTGAGGCAGATGGCCGCTCACCCTGAGTCTGGTTCTGCTCGAGGTTTCTGCCTCTTAAAGGAAGTTTTTTCTTGCCACTGTCTCCTAGTGCTGCTCATGGTGGGAACTGTTGGGTCTCTCTCTGTAAATACCTATTTTAAAGAGTACGGTCTAGACCTGCTCTATATGAAAAGTGCCTTGAGATGACTTTTGTTGTGATATGGCGCTATATAAATAAAACTGAATTGAATTGAATTGGATAAAAGAAAGAACTGAGGTGGTGGCAGCTGGTTCATGGCGCTCACATAAAAATAATGACATCACGGTCACCTATCCATCCTGTGGATGTCAATCAACAGCAGTTATTAGCAAATAATGACACAATTTCAAATGGGGTTTCATGAACAGTCAGTGCCATCGGTAACAAAGACAGAAAGAAATGACTGAGTTTTAGCTGTTTGCTCATCCCATATAAACAAAGCATGAGCCAATATTTGTTAGAAGAATAAGTAATATGCTGTTTTGCCACTGGCATTTTGTTGAAGCTACAGTCAGTGGTTGCTTGCAACAGACAGCACAAACTCTCTGTTTACTCAGAGCCAGACCCATAAGCCTTGTTGGAATATATCAGCTATATGATATCTGGAAATCATCACAGTGTTTCCTCTACAATTTTCTGGTGAGACTGGAATAATGGTGTGTTAAATGGTAAACCAACGCTATATATAATGATATAGATACAATGATGGTAGCTGTACCGTAATTGACCCCTCCCTAAATCCTGCCCCTTGAACGAAGACTGGCCAATCATAGAGTAGCATCGGCCAGCTCTGATCAGGGACCGACAACTACGTGGCTGTCGTTCATTGACTCTCACGCAATCCTTTCAGATTTTCATCATTTTCAGGCTGGTTTTGTGGATTTCCAGCTAGTCGTGGTTAAATGTTGTGCCTGGGCCATGTCTAACAGTGACACTTGTTACACTGAGCGGTTGGAAAGAGATATATGCTTCTTCCCCTTTCTAAAACCTTTTTTTTTTTTTTCAAAGATTGGATTATATTTAAACAGGTGCAGTTTAAACAGTGCAGTTAGTAACAGTGTGGGTGCCATGCTAGCTTCAACAGCTTAATGGACCAGCAGTGGCTAGCAACAAAGCAACAGGGTTTATCAGGGTCCACTAGTCTTTACTGCTCTCCTTGACATTAGCCAAGGAATCATTGTTAGGTGTGACAGATGTGTTATCAATACACCACAGTAAATTCAGGAATACAGTAGCATCAATACAATTTTCAGTCAGCTCAAGCACGTCATTCCACCGAACACATCCAACCCCTGCATGTAGTTAGTGTCACTCCCATAATAAGCTAATGTGAGTCCTAACAGCCTGAGCACAGCCACAATCACAGTGACAGGATCATCCCATATTGTCATAATCACAGCAACAACCTGTCTCAGTCAGCCTTGGCAGTGTTTTGTTATAGCCTAATAACACAGAGTAGACAGCTGGTTAACCAGCAACATAAGTCTCAGTTGTGTATCTACCTGCAATGATACATAATGTGCCTGAGCAGCCACAGCTTAGGGTGCACCAACCCACAGCTGTGGTTGTGGTCACAACCAGCTGTGGTCTACTTATTATAATAGAGCTCAGCCTCTATGGACCAGAGGGACTACAGCACTTAATATGAGGGAACATGTGAGGTACAGTGTGGCTGAAGATTTGAGTGAATGAAAGAAGTGGAAACACTGATGGGGGTAGATGCCTACCTGTAGAAGATATGCTGTCCTTCATAGATTATTAGATGGCATAAATGGTTGCTCTCATGTGGCTTTTTGAGATTATCTGTAATGAATGATGGACCTCAGAACTTGAGACACATAGCAAATTCCACATTTTCAAAACATGATTTGAATTTAGAATTGTCAATCTAAGATCTTTAGGCAACATTAACTTTGCCACTGATCAATGATTAGCTTAGCTAACAATAAGAAATGCTAAAGCACCTATGAATGACAAAGGCAGATGTTTTTTTTAAAGATTGAACTTTCAATGGACCACACAGAGTTCTGTATCAATTTGACAGTCTTCACTGAACTTGCCACTTGCCACATAGTTTTCAGAGAGTCAGAAAATGCACTGTTTGTTCATTTTTTATTTCAGTCTATATAATGATTGAAATTTCAGCTATTGCAATGATGATGATAAGTACTGCTGTGATGAAAAAAATGTGAGATGCATTACTTTATTCAACAGACGTTTTTCATTTTTCATGCTGTGTGAAATTTCGAGCCCCAAATTAAGAGAGAATCACACAGTACTGTAATCACTAAAGGGATAAAACATTCACAAAAGTCACAGCAACACAAAAGGTGGTAGGAACAGATGACAATTATATAAATAATAATATGTACAAATAGTTATAATTATGATATGCACCGATCAGCCATAACATTAGAACCACTGACAGCTGAAGTGAATAACATTCATCATCTCTTTACAATACAATGTTCTGCTGAGGAACTTCATTCATCTGGATGTTACTTTGTCATGTACCATCCACCTACACATTGTTTTAGACCAAGCACACACCCCAATGGCAACAACACTCCCCAGTGTCAGGGGCCTCCCTCAGCAGGATTATGTTCCAGACACTACAGGAGACCTTCAGAGATCCCATGTCCAAGCCCCAACAGGTCAGAGCTGTTTTGCCAGTATGAGGGGGACCTAGGCAATATTAGGCAGGTCCCACAGGCCCTATCGGTTAATATTGCTTAAATATAGAATTGATTGCATAATGCACACTTGTGATATAAGGGTATAATATTATGAAATACAATGTGTATGATACAGTGTAACATAATCATATGCTTATATCAACCAAAAAATTCTACCTCCCAAAGATTATTTTTGTGAAAACTTTCATAACCTTCACCTTTAGGGAACATTCCCTGAAGATTTGCTGGGGCTGCACAGTTTTTACACATAATGTAGACCACAAAGCTACAATGCTACAACACAGTGGTTATTGATGTCCTCAACAACCACTGTCTGTCAATCTGTGTTCTCACCTGCCTGAACATCATTCTGTGAGTCTTGTGCACCGCAAAGGCACCCCTCACCCCCCTCGGACACAAAATGACTTTGTTACTTTAATGAGAGTAAATGTCTGCTACATTTTTTGTATGAGGTACACTGATTCAAACACCACCACAACACCTAGAGCAAACCCTGCTCTGCGCTACATCCTTGGCATATATTCACAGCCAGTCTCCATCCTAACAACCCACACTATCCCGGAACCCATAAAGGTTCAGCTCCACAGTCAGCTATTCTCCTACTCTACAGTATCTCTCACATTAAGCATCCCAGCATGCTCTGTGGGCAGCCAGGTGCAGGTCCATAACACTGTATTAAGGTGGCAGTAGTGCACAGGATTATACCATTTGTCCCAGACAGGGAGAATTCACTATGTCAAAGTAAGATACTCATAAAGCCTTGGAGGCCATTGACTCTAATTCATAAATCACACCACTCTGACCCTGGGGGGCACACAGAAAAGTGTTGGTGCTTCCTCAAACCTGTGTGTTTTGTTGAAGCCCCAGGTGAGGATATGATTTTAATAGCCAAACACCCTGAAAACATTGTGTCGACCCTGCTACATTTTTCATCCTCGCATCCAAGTACATAATTTGCCTATCATGCATTGCTGCAGACATCCATCCGAGCCCACACTCCTGTGCTGTGCCTCGACCTTTGAGCACACAGTGCTGCTGCATATCCTCTGCATCTTTTACTATTAATAGAGGAACAGATCGCAGACAGACAGCACTGGAGACAACAAAGAGGTTTTTGTCAGGACTTGTGGGTGGGGGGTGGTGGTAGGGGGGGTGGGGGTGACAGGCAGTTCAGTCAGTGTTGGGTTTCTTTAATGAGGGTAAGGCTCAGTCAGGGGTGGATTGTCAAGCAAGAAAAAAAATCCCTCAATCTTCCATCTGTTTGGGTAATTTTTTCTAGGAGGAGACACATGGAGAGAAAGACAACGCATTGAGAAAACCATTCCATATTTTCTCTTATCACAGGCTTTAAAATGATGAAATTTGCATTTTTGAGACACTGACTATTGATCAATAGTTAATATGCCTACAAAACAGACAAATATTCTTAGTCAAAATATATTCTTGAGAGTACAAATTCAGTTAAGCAGGTATCTGTGCAACTTGACCGGCTCTTCCTTAAATACTTAAATTAGCTACTTCTGTATGCATTTGCATAATTTTGTTAATATTTCTTTTTGTCATCATGGGCTGTTTTAATGACAAACATTGTCACATATCTCAAGCTGCAGTAATAAAATGAATCTGTTGACCATAAGGGTTGAATAGTTGATGAAGGCGGAGTACTGCTCTGCTTATACCCCTGTGTGTGTGTCTGTGTGTGTGTGTCTGTGTGCACGTCAAGCAGTATCATGACAATTAGGGCCGCAAAAACAACAAAATCTGAGATTTTGAGAATGTCAAACTTGATTTTTCATCAGTAACCCTGTAGAACTCAGTTGTAATATTATTACAATAAAGTCAAAAATCATTTAAAGAATGAACTCTGAACTCTGTTTTATAATGCGAAAAAATTAGCTGAATTTAAGAGCTAACCTATAACCTGATATAGGAATAAACTCACAATATTCCTTTTTTTTTTTTTTTGCTTTGTTTTTCTTTTTTCTTCTCTTGAAGTCCAAATATTTCAAGCACAAAGTCATAATATATTGAGATGAAACTGCTGAGAATAAACTCAGTATAATATTTGAGTTTAGGATATGATATTTAAACTCTTTTCTCACAAAAGGATGACTTTAATTTTCTAACTTTCTTCTTAAAATATAATATTTATATTATTACAACTTTTTAATTAAAGTATTATGACTTTATTTTCAAGTTATCACAATTTGTTCTCAATATTTTTTTAAGTATTCAGATACGTTGTTGCAGTGTAAAACATCTGTTACATTTTAATGTCGTATCTCTAGAGTAAATTCCATTTAGAGATTAGTTGTGTTACTATTTTGTAGTTAGATCAGTATAATTTCAACCACACAGGTTTTAATTTGCCTCTTCTGCCCCTTCTCAGGACAGTGTGTGGGCGTGTACAAAGTATATCTGACTGACATCTCCTTCAACCTCCTCTTTATTTTATTATAGCTACCAGGGTGGGACAGCTTAACTCATTCTTATTAGCACACAGAGTTTGGTGACATCATGTAAACCCAGCACGGCTCCATCTGAACTTACACCTGACCTGAGTTCTGATCATCCTTGTTTCTTTCTTAGTACATTCTTTCCCTCTTTATATCAGTAGGTTTTGTTTTCCTTCCTCCCTCAGCTGAACCTCAACTCTATGATGACACTATCATTTCTCACCTTTCCTCCTCCTCCTCCTCCTTTTTTTTTTCTTTTAAATGAAATTGCATCAGCACGTCATTTCTTAGATTTCAGCTGCCATTCCTTTAAAGACCCTGTCTTCCGCAGCCCCTGGGCTGATATTGTTTTCATCATTTTTCCATCCACAGCAGGCATCAAAGAGGCTTTCCTGAGATCTTAGACACTCGCTGAAGGTCACTCAATCAAACCTTCCATTCACACTCAATGGCTCTTTGTTCTCTTATTTATTATTTTGGTAGGAAATCGGCTCTTTGATCAGTTCACAGCCTTTAACAGATTGATCTTAATGCATGTGGTATTTATTCATGCACCTCACAACACTGCTAGTTGACATTTTAGTATAATGTGGAAAACATTTATATATATGCATCAAAGTACAGCAAAAACAGGCCTGGTGGACGCAATGAGGTGACGCCACAGGGTTTCTACTTTTGTCACGCAGGAAGTTGAGTTGCTCAGTTGTTCACTAAAAACTGTGTTTTCCTTTAATACCTGCGTCATCCTGATCAACTGTGCTAGTTCAACATTTTTAGGCCCAGACACCAGATCAAACCAGAATTCTCCCTTTTTAATCTGCCATCCCTCCTGTACATGCAGACACACACAGGTATTTCTGCCTCTGGAGCTGCAGTCTGATCTGCGATGGAATGCCTCCTGCTGCTCCTACAATCCTGCTCGATGGCTGTTCTTACATTTATTAGTGTTATTGGTAGTCTTACTGCTATTACTTTTATTACTACTATAACTGTCATTATTGTTATAGCATCTCATCTGATCACCGGTGTCATTGTTATTTCAAGGAATTTGCTCATAATAACAAAAATATGTATTTTTAACAGCCTTATTTTTTAAGTTTCCTGTCTCCCCTCAGTTTTAATTTTTTTGATTTTTGAATTTTTAATTTGTAAATAAAACTGATGACCACTGCAACTATCTGGAAAAAAAAAAAAAAGTGTTGTTTAGGAGACATCAGAAGTTCTACGTGTTGGAGGATGAGCCAATTTACTCATAGCTTTAGGCTTAGCCCAGGGTGCACAGCAGTATACAAAACTCTTTCATCCCAATCTGAGTGTCATCTTGTCAGCTGCTGATGTCAACAAGTCAATGACACTATCTGATCCTGGAAAACCATGATGGTTGGTTACAGAAGGTGAAATTGGACATGGAGGGCTGTACCCTTGAGGGTGGCTTTCTCTCGGCTGCATTTTTCTGCACTGCCTCTGTCTTTCACAAAACCTGCTTGTACCCAGCCTGGTGACTTCCTGTTATTCTGACATTTGACCAGTTTTCCACCCAACACACACACACACACACACACACACAAAACCTCACAGAGGAAAAGCAGACCTGACATTTCCCACAGCATTATTTCACAACTGCGTTGCTTAAAATCCATCAGCAGATTCTTCATGCCAGCTGTACAGGGCTGAGCATTGCTATTCAAAGAACATCAGTGTACTCAGAGCGATTTGAATTTGTATGCTGGTTGTTCCTCTTATGCAACTAAAAGTACATCGCCATGACAGACTATTTATTTTATTGAGAGACATCACACTCTCACTGCATTTTCCTCTCTGTTTAATTCAGTCATGCCCCTCTGCATACTGCTTGGTCACAAAGGAAGTATTTGACTCCTCCGCCACTTGAACCTGGCTGCTGCTTCCCAACCAACAGAGTGAATATGAATACGAAAGACGTCAAAATCTTTAAAACTGACAAGATTACACATTTCATCTGACCAGGATTTTATACTTGTTCCCATGGCCACAGTTGAAGGATTGTCAAAAAGTCCAAAGTTCAAGAGACAATTTAGAACAATTCTATCAAACAGTAGATTGTGTCCATTGGATTTTAAAAGACCGGTGTGTAGGATTTAGTGACTACAACTAGCTGAGTGTCCAACCCTCACCGCAGTGGTCCTCAGGTAACGTTTGTCCATTCTTGGCAACTGTACAAACATTGCCAGCTCTGTGGAAGAAGAACTGCTTTCAATGTAGATATGAAGGGTTCATTCTAAGCTAACAAAAATACATCAGCTCATAGTTACATGATATTTTTACAGTCAGGAAAAGTTATGGCACAGTATCTATTCCTGAGGTATGGTCAAGGCTATGCAATTAATCTACTAGGTGGAGGTAATTGTAAGATTGTCATTACATTTAATAAAAGGCATTTTATTCCCATTTCACCCTCAATCCAATTCTATTTATATTCTTCACCCTCAATCCAATTCTATTTATATTCTTTCCTATTTTATTTACATCTTCTGCCTGTATTTGCTGCTGGAAACGTAATTTCCCCGAGGGAGTCATCCCAAAGGGATCAATAAAGTCCGTCTAAGTCTAAGTCTAAGTCTAAGTCTAAAAAGATGAATATTTGCTGATCTGTGACATGAAGCAAACTTTGGTTGGTTTCATGAAAATCAGACATTCTATTTGCATGTCCAGCAGCCTGATTTTTCCAGCATCACTACCTAAAATCTGAAGTGTCTGTCTGTTGCATGATGTTGAGCAGGAAGTGCAGAGAAGGTTTATCTGAACATTTTCACTGAAAGCAGCTGCTGCTGTCAACAACAAGGTTTAATGAGAGCAGCAAGAGTAAACATTAAGAGTGTGGTTGTGGGCTTTAAGAAGACTCTGAAGGACAGTAAAATGAGCTAAGCAGAATTTCATCACTGTTGACGTTGTGCTTTGTGTGCAGTATGAAAGGTGTCAATTATAGTGCTGAATCCACATTGATAATAATTGATAATAAGATATCTGCATGCATGGAAAGATGGATGGTTTGAAATATAAAGTCTCAACAGGGTAGCGGTCTTGAAAGATTAGTTTTTTGAAGATTTTTTGAATACCACCTGGAAATGATGACTGATTTAAAATCCAAATGAAAGAAACAGAGCTGGCAGACCTGTTTATTCCTGATGGACCACAGCTAACCAAAGCTGTGAACCTCTGAATGGGCAGGATGAGAAAAACACCTGCAAATTAATCTTGAGGGGAATGAACCCAGTCATGTTTATTGAAGTAAGAGCAATGAAAACAGAACATGTTTTGCATATTATATTAACCCAAGTGATTCTCCAAGAAGAAAGGTTACCTGGATAACCTTTCTGGGTTCAATGTGGAGCAGGTCTTTTTAAATCATCAGTCCACGTTCCAGGTGTGAAGTCATTCCAAATATATCTACAGGGCTCATTAAAACCTGTGTATTGTTAAAAGATTTCATATTGTCCTTTGTACAGTATGAGAAGTGAAAAGCTTTCTAAACACAATAAGCTTTCAATAATGAAATGATCATCCATTTTTCTTCCTTGTTTATTGGTGAAGGAAGGCAAATACATAAAAAGTAATATAACATATGCATATACAATGAGATAAAACAATTAACAGCCACCCTTCTTCTCCCTCCTCTGTCAAGTAACCATTGACATTGCTTTCAACCTGTGGAGACAGCTCTTGGTGAGTAAAACAATGAAATTTTATGCTAAACTCAACTTCCAGACTGGAGAGTAAACAGCTGTTAATGCTAACATGGCCATGCAGTAATAACAAAAACTTATTTATAGCACCTGTAAGTTAAATGATATGTATGTTAACATACCTTAAACTTGTTTAGTCAAAGCCTTAATAGATAAATATTCAGGTCATTGTAATATTTTTCATCATTCAGAGTTTCACCCTCATATGCTTTTGTATGAATAACACTAAATCTGAAAGTGTGTTTCTGTATTTTTTAATATTTTTACATTAAATTGTTACATTAAAATACTGAAAATACTGAGTAAGGATAAACACAAGAGTAAGTAGATGCAAGGAAACAAGCAAATAAGTCTTGAAGTCATGAAACAAGTGAGAGTTAAGCAAATGATAACAGTGGCGGTGCTTTAAACATTGCCCAATTGCTTTTAAAATTCTAGGCACAATAAAAAAAAGGTTAAGTGAATACGATGATCTGCATAGAACTAAAGAGATTTTTTTTCTTTTTAATCAATGAAAGAGTGAAGTGAGTGAAGTTGAGTTTATCATAAATGAAACAATAATGTGCATAAGGACACCTTCTGAAACTAGCATTTGTTTTATTTCTAATAAAATTGATATCAGTCCTAAAAGGAAAGTTAGAATCAATCTAAAGTCCCACGTATTTAAATGAACTGCTAAGACAGCAGATGAATGATTAATATTTTATCTAGTACCAAACACACTACAAGAATTCAGCTTGTTTAATATGAGATGGTTATTGAAATAAACTAAAACATTTTGAACAAAAGAAAATTCTGATTGCAGAGAGCTTTGAATTTGAGTTATATCAGGGTCAGATGTGTCTATATCAGTCATCTGACTATAACTAGAAAAAATTGGGCTTATTTTTCAAAGATCATTAATAAAAACAGAAAAAAATAAAGGTCCTAAAATTATCCCTGTGGTACGCCTGTTTCTATAGCAACAAATAGTCCAGCTGATTGTGATGAAAAGAATCACACTGACTATGGTTATGACAGTAAGAATTTAACCAAAAATAATGCCTGTTGAGAAACACCAATAGCATAAAGTTTTTCAAGGGGAAAATAATGGTTGACCAAATTGAAAGCCTTCGTTAAATTAAAAAAATGACACTAGGGATAAGAATACATCATTAGTAAATTCTATAAGAGCAAAAATTAGAATCACGCTGAAATGGGAATAAAATGCCTTTAATCAACTATAAATGTACTTTGATATTTGACCAAATACCTCTCAATGTCAGGGGGTAGCAGTGTGGACACAGGCGCAGACACGAGGCAGAAGCAGAGTATACAAAAAACAAGGTCCTTTATTCAAGTGGGGTCGGTACACGGGTAGGCAGAAAGAGAAAGCAACGGTACAAGAGGGCTAAGCTGAGGCAAGGTCAAAAATACAGGCAAGGGTCAAAAAACTATGGCTGCGAGAGAAAAGTCTTCGTAGTAAAGGCTGGTAGGTCTGGCAGAGGCACAAGACGAACTGGCAGGGAGTGCAGGGAGACACAGACACTAAATACACAGGGGCAGGGCAGACAATGAGACACAGGTGAACCACATTAGGGCAGGGTAGGTAATCACCAGGAGGAGGGAGCACAGAAGGAAGGGGAAGACAAGACACCTGAAACAAGAGGGAGGTCAGTGATAACAAAATAAAACAGGAAATAAAACAAACAACAGAACTACAAAACAAAAGCCCTGGCTCAGAACTGACACCCTGACACTCAAATATTTTAGCTGTTACAAATGGTAGAATTCAGTTGGTACTATTTACTATATCGATCTACTGGATCTCCTCCGTCATGAAGTGGAGCACCTTTAGTACATTTACAATTAGATGGAAGTTCACAAATTTGGGTTGGCAAGTGGGAAAATAAGTCACTCAAGAAGTTAATTTTATGAACTTCTAATATACTCAATCTTACACTCTTCTTATTTGTGACAGACAAACTGGTCAGACAATGCATTTTATTATTAACTGAGGTCAGATGAATGCTGGAAAAAACTGAGTGGATCCAGTTAGCTTTACCAAGTTTGTCAGATTGACTTCATAGCGCTTACTGGCAGATAATCATGCTTTGGAGATTATCGCTCACAATTCATAGTGATTTGAGCAGAGCTTTCTTGCTCTGGACCAAAGTGTTCCTCTTTACTTTAAAAGACTCAGGCCAGTGACTGATGCTAATATGAGATGTATTAATGAGGTAGCATCACTTTCTGCTCCAATTATTTACCGGTGGGTCGGCCCCATTGAGATTATTCTTTGTGAGGTGGCGTGGGGCCGAGTAACAAGATTAATGTCTGCTCTGCTCCCTCAGATGAATCACATATAGTAGTTCTTCTCTGAGAAACAGTTGGTAGAAGAGTTGAAATAATTGCAAATGTAGGCCATTTTACGCCATTTTCATGACATATCAAGTTCTCGAAGAACCTTTTTGGTACAACATGGTTTTTAAGTCTGTCTAGGTTCTCAGTCATCCAGGTCATGATAGTCTTAGTTCTGAGAACTCTAAGAACTCAGGCACCAACAGCAACAAAATGTACATAAAGGTTTAAAGGTAAAAGTATTCATTATAAAAGTTGTTCTGTTTATCATATGTATATTATCTGAAAACTATGAATGGGTCATTAAAATGTGATCAAGGTTCAGCTAATTTTAACAACATTCGATGTTGGGCAGTCTAAAATGATGCATAGTTTAAAAACTGATCTTTCGTTTTACATATGAAAAAAAAGATCTCAACTATAACTTTGAAATACTGTTGTGATGTAAAGCACACAATATTACCCTGTGAAATATAGCGGAGTGGAGAGGTATTTATTCTGGCTACATGACATGGCTGTCTGTGATGCAAAGGTCTGTTACACTGCATTTCTGTATATTGTTGATAGTTGACATAATGACGGTATTAAGAGGTGGACGAATTCAGGTAGGACACCAGTGAGGGCGTAGGTGTGAAATTCATGCCCGCCACTGTGGAACACAGCAACAGACACTCAGCACCAAACACACAGCCACGCCACACAAGCTCCACCACATCTGCACAGGCTCCGTCACGCCAGGCCACAGCCACCCCGGGGGATGAGCACAACCAGAAGGAGAGAGAGGGAGCGTGCAAGGTATGACCACTATATATTTCAGCAAGAAACTACATCATGGCTACATCAGCTTCCTGTCTGAATGTCTGAGGACTGTGTGGATATGAAGAGGAAGTTGCTGGGAAAAAAAAAAAACTCCACCAGTTTTCTCAGGCTGCACAGAGTTGAAGTAGACCAGTTTATATAATGACTTGTCAGCAGCCAGAGGGAGAGAAAAGTATGCATGTCCTGTGTGTGTGTAATAAGCAGTTTATGGACTGTGCTGCGGAGGAAGTGTCGGGTAATTCACGGCTGGTTCATCACATGACAGACTAAATTAATTGACGTGGTGCTGAGAAGCTGTGAAGCTAGCACCTGTCCGGTCACAGCCATACATCAGCATTAAGAAATCAGCCCCTCTGTGAGCATTATTTATCTGCCCTGACTAAATGCCCTTGCAAGTTCCAGGATAAAGCATGACACTCTGGAGAGGGAAGAGCATTTAACATGGGCTTAAAGGCCTGGCCTCAAGACTCCCACACATGCTGCTAAAACAGGGGAAATTATTGTTATACTTGCCAGGAGGAACAGCTTCTCTATGTAATGATGCGTGTAAGTGTACATTCATTAAGTTAAAGAGCTGTGTTTGAAATAACTGTGTTATACAAAATAAAATCAAATATATATCAAGTAAAATTCCTCTCTTTCTGTATCTGTAAAATATTCCAAACTCCCCAGATCCCAATCTGATTCAGTACCTGTGGGACCTGCCTAATACTGATCACAGACACAGAAGCCAGCTCAACACCTCGGGCAAAGTAACATCCACATAAATGAAGGACCCATGGTTCCTCAGCACAACATTGTATTGTAACAAGATGACTGTCATTCACTTCAGCTGTCAGTGGTTTTAATGTTATGGCTGATTGGCATAAGTGTTATTAGGAATTAACTGTTTAAGCCAAGTGTCAGCAAATATAACTCAAAAACACAGTGTGTCATTACTGTGTGAAGCTTTTAGTCTGTGGTTTGTGATCCCTCTTGAAGTAATCTGAAATCATTTCAGATCAGCTGTTTTCTCTTGTATTCACTTCTTGCTCACGACTGTCTAATATTTTCTCTTTTAGTAGCCGCAGGTTTTGTTCTTCTTCTTTGTCTTTTTTTAAATACAAAAATTTTTTCCCAATATATTTTCCAATGGTAATAATGTACTATATAACTTCAAAGGTCCTGACAGCAAATTTTCTCAGTCAGCTTCTTATTATCAGTGATAGGATCGTACAGAAAATCTATTGTTTTCTACTAGTTTCTACATTTCTATACAACTAAACTGTAACAGCAAATATGTTTTTATAAGAACATAATCACTGGTGGATTAGTCCAGAGGCAATGTATTTTTGAATGACTGACACACTACATTTATTAATGGCAGCTGAGTCAGTGGCACTTTGTGGCACTTTGTGGCACATTAGTGCCCAGGCTGTGCCTCCCTCTCTCTCTCTCTTTCTTCCACTGTCACTTACTGCAGTGTGTCGAGTCTCCTGCTGCTCCCATGATCCAGCTCAACGATGATGTTACAAAAATGTGTTAGTGGTAGTGTTATTGCTATTAATGTTTCACTGCTCTGTCATTATTATTCCTATAGCTATTATTATTATTATTATTATTGTTGTTGTTATTATTATTACTACTTACATTTTGACGTAGACTGTGTATTTGCAGTGTTGTCTTTCTCTTACATCCCCCCATCCCCCCTCTC
>NW_026117226.1:0-35740 GCF_001640805.2 Lates calcarifer | reverse complement strand
TTCAATTAGTGATTTAGGGAAAAAAAAGTGCAACTAACAGAGTAACATCTGTATTGTTCTTGGGTTTGCTGTAGCTCAGGTGATCCAGCAGTCAGACATTACTTGTAGGAATGGTGTTTGGTGGTTCAGTCCCATGGCTATCCTGTCAGAATGTCCCAGGGCGAGATACTGACCCAAACTGCAGATGTGAAGAAGAAGAAGTTTGAACAAAGGCATGTGCCAAATTAAGGTAATGTAATATTTGCATATGATACGCTTTTTCTCTTATACTAAAAACAGAATTGCATTTATCAAAGCTTGTATTTGAATCTTTAACATTTTCCGTCATAAAAAAGTAGTTTTTTTACTTAGCAGATTTGTTTTTAAACATTTGATGTTCCTCAATAACCAATAGTCACTCAGTTTTGATAATAATGTCTTTATTTGGGTTCAGTGACAGTTTCTTTTTAGCCCTGTCCTGCAGCACTGTTAGCCTGCTCTCACTGGAAAAGAAAGACCCTGTGCAATCTGTTTAAAACACAAAAGCCAGGCCTGACCACAAGCAATTAAGACTGGCACCCGTATCTGTAAGCAATGACATGCCTCTGTTCCTCATCATTTGTTTATCGAGCGGTAGAGTCCCCCATCTGGAATCGGTCAGGGGAGGAACACAGAGGAGAAATGGAAATTTGATTATTTTCAAAGCCAAGCTGGAGGTGATAAAAGACTTGTGGCTCATCACCAAGTGGAGCCGGCTGTGGTTGTAAGTGTTGGCAAAGAGTTTCAGAGGAGCCAGCGTCCATCCTGGGCCGAGCAATCTTTGTTGCATGGGATTGTCATCAAGCGAGGGGTGCGGAGGTGTCTGAGGAGATTTCATCAAAGTAGAGTTCATGCACAAGATGACAGAATGAAAAATAAGCAAGAGAGTTGTTTGAAATTGATTCTGCTTTGTTGAGATGTGAAGAGGACACAGCTCAGTCATGTAGATTTTTATTGTTGAGCTGTCCATCTATTTCTTAGTAACATGGTGCAACTACAGAAAGTGCAAACATACGAGGAGTAGCCCGCAACACAGCACAACACTATTTTATAATGTATTTTATAAGCACTGTCTTGTTTAGACCCTGTACACTGTGGTTCATGTCATATGCACTTAGGTTCAGTGTAGATGTAACTGCCTGATAAGCTCAATGATAGGAAGGTGTTGGGTGTTTACTTGTTCTACACAGTATCGCACTTTATCTCTCCTCTCAGAAATCATGAGTTGGAATTCTTAAAAGCGTCTCTAGATAAATGAAAACACCAACTGAGGAACAACTTGGAGTTTTTTGAGACAGATTAAACAAACAAGATATAACATGTCAATTAGTGAGTTTTATGTTTTTTTATGTTGCCTTTGGACAGAGCCAGGCAAGCTGTTTCCTCTTGTCTCCACTCCTGAAGAGGAGTTTTCAAACCAGATAGGGATGTTGCTCAGGATGTTCTGTATTTTTTCTGTAGAACGTGATAAAAATGGGAGGTGAGCTCTTCTCACACTCTGCAGGAAATGGCGATGCTTAGGGACTGTTTTCCATAACTATTTGTTTTTGCTGGCCCAGGTGAACCAAGGAGTTCATGACTGCACCATAATGGTGCTGCTGATGCACGGTGACAAGAAGAAGAGTGATGATGCTGGAGGTGACTTTATCTATCAGAAAGTTTATGTTTTTTAAATTTCTATCAGACGATTGTGTTGAAAGCTGAACTGAGCTGACTGTTTTTGGTGGATATGGTGTCATCTGTAGACAGGTTGGCTGATAAGTGGACTGTAAGATTCACATTAATAGGTCTAAAAGACAACTTATGTTTACTTTTTCTATAAAGTTTTAGATTTAGGAGGATACTGTGCATGTTAGAAACCTGCTGGAAAAGCAGTAGTAAGCAGATGTTTTATGGCTGGAAAGAGGGCTATGTTCTCCCTCTCTAGTAAAAGTGGCTTATTTCTGATTTTATGCAAATGGTAAAACAAGTAACCAGAGAAAAAGCACACAGCCTCTGATATGCCCAGGTCTCCTGAGCCACGTTCAGTGGAAAAAAATCAGGGAGGAATCACGTTTCATGTGCAGCTTTGGTCAGATGAATCACAAATCTGAAATTTCAAGTCTCTGTGATGCACTGCCCAGTCCTCAGGACTAAACTCTCCAGTTTGGAAATTCTTCTCAGAAACATTGCATGTACCGTGAAAGATCAGAAATTACAAGGAATTTCAGGTCCATGGGGCTTTCACTTTTAAATAGCTCCATAAATTATGGCCATCGCTACATGATCGATAAGGCAGAATTGAAAGCGTACAGTTGTGCTGAAAAAATAGTTCTTGACAATTACCTGTGGAAGCAAAGGGGAACTTGGGGGAATCATCTGACCCCCAAGCAACTACATGAGAACTTTACCACAGCCTGTGTGACGGAAAACAGAAATAAACCACACCAGGATGATTTAGGAAAAGACTTTGTTTATTGTGTTGCCATACAGGGAGCTCAGGTATCAAAGCTGAACATGCAGACGGCATAATGTCCTTATAATTCAATACTTTTCAAATTTCAGTCTGTGGTCCAGACACAGTTAGTCCAATTGCTTTCCCATTACACTGTCTGGAAACCAAGAGATGACTGATGATATGGACGTTCTGTAATCAAAGCAGAGTAATTGGTAGCTGCAGTGGCATAAATAGCGTATTTGCTTTCACATGTAAGAAGCACTCAGGCATAACGTTCCAATGGAAATATTAAAGTGGAGTGTGAATGCCATGAAATTATTCCAGTTGTTTAAACCACCATTATTTCAAAATAAACACCATGTTTGTGTGTTTGAAACCACTGCCGAGTTCTTCATTGACAGCAGGAAACAATAAAAAACAAATGTTTTTGAAGAGTGAACACAGTGTTGCATGTTGGATTTAATTATATTTTTATTACTTCATTGATTTACAGTTTATGATTCACATTCACAACAGATTGTCAGTGCTCAAAACTCTGAATGCTCTTCTCCAATTCACAAAATAAACGTAATAATATATTAACTTTATCACAACATTGTTTCATCATTGATGTTTGCGAATTGCACATTTATTCGCAAAAATATGTAAAGACAGTTCAGGAAAAGATGGTGCAAAAACAAAAACAGACAAAGAGATGATGTTGTAAATACTCAAAATTTCATTTAAGATTTCATTTTTATTGCTTTTGTAGAACACGCCTGAAAAATAAGTAGAATACAATAACAGCCTAACAGAAAGAAAAGTTTCTTCAAATTATTTCAAGTGTCCAGTCATGAGAGAAATCTGCCGTAGCAGTTGCTGGTCTTCCATGCCCAAATAAAACATTAATATAATTGTGAAAGCAAGTTTCTAAAGAAAAAGACATTGTGGTTCAAGGGTCTATGTGTCATTTATCCATGTAGAAAGTGGAATGTGTACAGTGTGTCTGACCAGAGTACTACAAGAGAGCTGAAAAAGATTCATGTATACCTAAAAATGTAGGTCTCCACACAAAAACAAGCCATTTTTTAATAGTGGATGGACTTAAGTGTGTTCAGTGTGATGTGAGTTTATATATTTTAATGCTATGTCCTTAACCCTGCCCCATGTGTCTCTAAGATATTAGGTCACCACAGATGAAACAAGTGAGCTCTGTTACTTACTACAGCTCGTCCTGTAAATGGGATAGGATATGTTTTTGTCTGCTCGGTCTCTGTAAGCCATGAAGACTGATGTATCCTTGGAGGTCGGAGGGAACATGTGTTTCAAGGCACCGTCCTCTTTGTTTTGCTGACTTATTGTTTTACGGAGGTCGTCTCGTTTCCTCGCCAAGCATATGTTCCTTTTCTGTCTGCAGAGAACAGCTTTGCTTTGTACTAGTACACAGGGTTTTGACTAGAGCCATGATCAGTTTAACAGCCCCATGTGTGAAATCATGTTCAATTTAGGAGATCAATACTTGAGGATCAATCCCTTGCTGGTTCTGTATTTGAAAAATATGTTTAACAAATGATTTGTTCCTGCACTAGAGTCTGGGGAAACATTTAAAAACCTTTTTAGTCAGATCATAATAATACTATATGGCACTTAAATAACCACGTTTTAGTCATTTGACAAGCTTTTAAGCTTTTTAACTGTCTGTGTTTACCAATCATTGAGCTATTTTCTCTTCAAAACATGCATTAAAACTTTTACTGTGTTAAAATATAAAATGTAACCTACACAGATAAAAGCAATTTCAGTAATATAAGATAAAAGAATAAAGACGAGAGGTCAAGTAAAATCAGGATGAGGTCTTTGATAAAAGTATGTTTTAAAAAGGTTTAAAGCCCCTGAAGGCAAAGACTCTGTCCTCTCCACTTTTAAGCCTGGCTTCTGGAACAGATTAAAGAAATCCTCTGCCCATGGATCTCAAATATGTGCAGACTTGTATAAAGAGCCAGGCCACAAAGGAGCTCAAAAGTAATCAAACATCTCTTAAAATCACTTCTTAAATATACAGTGTGAGAGGTGTTAATGTTGCCGTGCCTTGTGGTTCTGGTTGAAAGTCCAGCAGCTGTGTTTTGTCTGTCATCAATCAACAGAATTTGAGTTAAAATGTGAGGAGGGTGTTGCAATAATCAAAGCATGAGGAGATAAAGCACATAAGGTGTTTTCAAAATTTGAATTATGTCTTCTTTTTATCAAGTATTTCTTTCCGCAGTTTTGATCAGTTTTAATTAATGCAAAAATCTGTATTTGTAGTTGCTGAAACTGATGAAAAAGATCAGAGGTGAGCAACACAAACTGTATGGGCATTCAGTCTCATAGCTGTACAGGCTCTGTAATCTCTGTCCATGGTGCTGGATCTATACATCATAAATAGCATCAGATGGCTTGAAGACCAAAAACAGTGGATTAAAAACAATCATTAAGTTTGGTTTATGGGTTATGTAGCCTTTTTAAGTGAGTTTCCACATACAAGTCTTTAGGTTTCTATTGTCATCAGATCACTGTTTTTGTTGTCTTCCAGGATAGATACATAGAGCTTTTTATAGCTGTGGAAAAACACTGGATATGTTGAACATTTTAGCCTGAGATTTCTGAATTCAACACTTACACAGACCACTATTAAACCAGATGATGTTTCATATTGATATCTGCTCCCAGAAGGGTTGCAAAATACAGCTTTATAATTTTACAGTTGTGTTACATTTATTTTTAATACCCCTGTCCCTACATTCCTCAAGGAAAAAGGTGTGTCTCAGCATAACTGTATCAGGGCCAAAATATGTCTACCAGGTGGGGATGGCAGCTTAGTGTTACAAAACCCAGGCCTCTGTGAAAGGTCACTACCTGACATTCATCGAACCTGACATTCATATTTTCACAGGGCCCAGCAGGACTGCAGCTAACACCTGGCTGGAATCCCGTGCATGGCCACTGTCCCACTCATGCCTTGGAAAAGACCCAGAGAAGCGACCTAAAGTCAGGGGAAGTAGAAGGGAAACCAGACGAAGGAAGGAAGCGCAGGCCAAAGAGGGGGCGACGACCTTCAGTTTGAGAGGAGGAGAACTCTGAAAGTAAGAGATATTTGTGGTTTTGCATGGTGGGAGGCTGTTGATACTAACTCGATACAAAAGAAATGAAATCAAATTACTTTTGCAGCTAGTTTTTCAAGATATTTATCACAATCAGTCTTAAAATCCCGTGTGTGCAATCATTGCATGTAAACTCATACTTGTTTGATTAAAACCTCCAAATTTTCAGAAATATTATTCATTTTACATTCACCTTTCCTTGTCTGAGGTTTCCTTTTTTTATTGCATAGTTTGAAAACCATTTGCATCTGTAACATATTGATTGTGTCACATTCAGCTTCACACTACTTAGCTTGCATTTTTAAATAATTGCCCAGAAAAATGTAAGCAAGTCTAATTTCCATTGTTTCAGCTATCCAAAAACTTTGTTTCCCTGTGGTTCTGTTTCAGGACACACAATATACCGCAAAGGAGGAGAACATACATTCACCCATTGCTGTTTATTTTCACACTGTATTCTTGGCAGCACTGACCCAATCTCCTTAGCACAGACATGTTTAAAGGATTAAGGATTATGTTCGAAACTGACCACGTCCCCTGTGGGGCCTCTTAATTACGATATATGTTTTAGCAATGTACGCAATCTAATTCATGTCAAGGATATGAGAGACTGAGGCTTTTACACAGTGTGTTTGAATAGATGTATAAACACAAGGAAGGAGAGGGTTTCTGTTTCCTTTTTGAGTTTGACCACAGTGGGTTTCATAAGACCCAGAGCGTTGGCTTTTGAAATCATTTTTATTCAGCTGCTTGATTGAAGAGCACAGCCTGCTGGTCACAAACTAATATGAAGGCTGCTCTGTTAAGAATATCTGCATCTATGGAAGACTTAAATGCTACTTGGCTTGGGCTTAGGAATTACAGATTTATTACAGAAAGACTTTGTTAGACTTTGCTGTGAAGATGCCTTTACCAGGCAGAGACAGGCTGACAAAAGACATGATCCTGTTGCACTGTGGGAAATGTAGGATCCATAAGTCAGGATATCTTGGCTTCTGATGCTCTGAGTTTAACCGTTCTTTTTGTGTCTCTCTTGCAAGTCCTTTAACTTCATAATGTGCTTATACAATATAGATATAGTTAATGTTACCTGCCCACTATGTTAATGCAAGATGTAGTGATGGGAAATATTACAAAAAGCTCCTGATTCCATACTTTGTCCAGGAGCTGCATTAAAAATCTAATACTCTTGCAGGAAATGGTAACTATAAATTATTCTTTCTTGAAATAAATGAATAATAAAACTGGTCAGGGGTTGCACAGAGACTCATCTAAATATGTGTGTGTCACATTATTACTCTGTTTTGTTGTTTTTCTCTGCTGCAGAAAAATGGTGGCTGTACCCCTCCATTCTTTCTATCTAATCATCTACACAGTGTTCCAGCTGTGCTCATTACACCTGACCCACGGTGGGGCATATTATGGACATAAACAGCCGCCTCAACAACACAGCCCCTGCCACAGTACAATGATGGGTACCCTCAACAGCAGTTTTTGGGGAATGAGATGCCATTACCGGCACAGTATGGAAAAGAGCTTCCTCAGCTGCCTTTGCAACTGGGCAAAGAGAGGCCACTAACTGAGGGCAAAGGTGAGATCAGCCTAGTTAATGGAAAATGATCAGTCATCATTTATTTTCACAGTCATTAGTGGGTCAATATTCAGTATTCACCTCCACCAAATGTTTCCTCTTTTTTTCAGGACAAACATTCCCCAGAGGGGCTAAAGGTCCACCTCCCGTTGGTCCTGGTGGCGAAGGTCTCAGAGAGGGACTGCAAGGAATTCAGGGTCCCCCTGGACCAGTGGGACCACCAGGACCACAAGGCCCATCTGGCCTACCAGGCCAGGGATTGCCAGGGTTACCAGGAAAGCCAGGCCTCCTGGTCCCCAAGGTTACCCAGGAATAGGAAAACCTGGCATGCCAGGATTGCCAGGAAAACCTGGAGGACCCGGATTACAAGGACCAAAAGGTGACCTTGGTCCTAATGGTGGGTGAAGGACCAACTGGACTTCCTGGGCCTGCAGGGCTCCCAGGTCCCCCTGGACTCCCTGGGATTTCAAAACCAGGGAGGGCAGGGGCTGCCAGGACAACCAGGTCCTCTAGGGAGCCTGGCCAAAAAGGTCCACCTGGGTTACCTGGTCCTCCCAGGCATCAAAGGAGACAAAGGAATAGGTTTACCTGGTTTTGCCAGGTTTGAAAGGACCTGCTGGACCACCAGGTCCACCTGGAAATGTGGGCATCCCTGGCATTGGTAAACCTGGCCTCAATGGTTTCCGCCTGGACAAACCAGGAATACCAGGAAAACCTGGTCCTCCTGGAGAGCCAGGACTAGCAGGGCCTCCTGGTGAAAGTGGTCAACCAGGGCCACCGGGCTTGCCAGGAATTGGAAAACCAGGAAAAGATGGTTTAAGAGGGCCAACCGGGGCTCTCTGGAGGGAAAGGGGAACCAGGCCCTCCTGGTTTACCAGGGGGGGCCAGGACTGCCAGGCTATGGTAAACCAGGGTTTCCAGGACCTAAGGGTCACAAGGGACATGCTGGTGTTCCTGGACCTCCAGGCCCAAAAGGTGACAAAGGTCATGGAGGTCTTCCAGGGGTCATTGGTCCCACGGGTCCTAGTGGTATGCCTGGTCCACCAGGTCCAATAGGGCCCCCTGGTAGTCTTGGCTTCCCAGGGCAAAAGGGAGAGGATGGTGCTAGTGGACCAAAAGGAAATCCAGGAATTAAGGGCGAATTAGGGCCTCCAGGTCTTCCAGGACAGCCAGGCCGGTCAGGAGAGGGTGGACAACCAGGGCCAAGAGGTTTACAAGGCCCTACTGGTCCTAAAGGAGAAGCTGGTATTAGGGGTTTTACCTGGTGCCCCTGGTGCCGCAGGACTACCAGGACCAAGAGGAGAGGGTGGACAACCTGGAGAGACAGGCCACCAGGGACCACAGGGAATTCCAGGGCTTACAGGACCAGGGGGACCAATCGGACCTCCTGGGCTGCCAGGGCCAAAAGGCGAAACAGGCATGCCAGGAAAACCTGGCTATCCTGGTGACGGAAAGCCAGGACTCCCCGGTCATATTGGTCTTCAAGGTAACCCTGGCCCCAGTGGCCCGCCTGGACTTCCAGGGCAACCGGGACAACCTGGACCCCCAGGTCCTCCAGGACTACCTGCTGTATCTCCTGACCTGGGGCAGATTCTCCCTGTAACTGGCCCATACACTGGCCAAAAACAGGTCTACAGGAAGAATGGAGGCGAGATTGGTGGAAACGGCCCAGAGATGCCTGCATTCACTGCCAAGCTCACAAATCCGTTCCCTCCTGTCGGCTCTCCAGTCATCTTCGACAAACTCCTGCACAACGGCAATCAAGACTACAATCCCCAAACTGGTATTTTCACCTGTACCATACCAGGGATCTACTACTTTGCTTACCATGTCCACTGCAAAGGAGGTAATGTGTGGGTGGCACTGATGAAGAACAATGAGCCAGTGATGTACACTTATGATGAGTACAAAAAGGGCTTGCTGGATCAGGCTTCAGGGAGTGCTGTACTCCCATTACGACAAGGAGACACTGTACACATACAGCTGCCGTCAGACCAGGCTGCAGGACTTTATGCTGGTCAATATGTCCACTCAACATTTTCTGGATACTTACTGTACGTGATGTAAGAAAACACAAAGGTGATAGCGGTGACATAAGATGGTAAATTTCACCATATTGATAAGAGAATGCAAAGGTACAATATAGGTCAAGTTTAAAGGTTTACAATGAGTGGTGGCAGAATATCTTTAAAAAAACGTTTTGATAGCAGCAACATACTTCATTGAATTAGTTTTTGCATTATATGCATCACATCTGTTTTTACACACACGGTTGGAGTATCAGAAAGCAGTTATAAAACAATGAGCGCAGTTTGCATAGAAATTTTGTGATAACCCATCTGGTTGCTGGCTGTGATGTTGCTGTGGAGAGCAAAGGTCAAAAATACTACCAAATATCTCAGTTGTCATAATCCTTGTATGTTTACATTGTGCATTTACTCTTATATCCATACATACATAATATATCAGTGTTCATGACTTTACTGGAATAATTCCTGGAACAATGAGGCTTTATGTCGCAGAATCGTATTCACTTTTCACTCATCTTTTGCTTTACAGTTATAAACTGTACACTGGGCACATATGATCATATTGGTTTAATTGTACAATGCATTTACTCACAGTTATCGTAACAGACACTTGGGTTATGTATTAGGGGTCATCATACAGTTATTAAGTTATTGTTGATGTTCTATGTTATTTGGAAAATGCAGCTTTCAACAACAGCATCTTATGTCTGAAAACCTTTTTGGATATTTTATCCAATTTCATACTGTGTCCAGAACAGAAAAAAAATATTTGGCCCACAATTTGGCAAGGGAACCATTGTTTGATACTTTTGTTTTGACCATTTGCTGTCACAGATTTGTTTTGTTTGTACTAAATATGAATTCTTTGAATGGTTTTCGTCAGCTTGTCAGTACTCTCTGTAATTTATTTGTTTGACTACTGATTACTTGGGATTGCTCTGTTTTTTGTTAGAGTAAATGAGAGAATTCATTCCAAAATGCAGAACACATGTATGTTCTGTGGCAAAAAAATAAGACAAATATTCAAGAAAGCTCATACCCATATCAAAGTCTAATAATCAATGTGTCACTGTTTTTCAGTTTTTATTGTCAATTAAGGTGTTCAAACTTTTGGAATGAAATTCTTTTACAACTTTTTCCCTCCTTTTTGTTCTTTTTAACGTATTTTAACAAAATATGTGAATTTTGGTCTGTGTTGCTTTTACTGGTGACTTTTAATAAAGACAGAAAAACAGCAGTTTTGACTGGTTTATGCCTATGACGTTGTAAATCTGAATAAACAATCATGCATTATTGATTTATTATATATTTAGGTCACGAAGGTAGTTCACAGCAGTTAGATGGTCGAGGTCTTTTATTTAACACTTTGGTTTTCTTTCATCCACTTCAGGTCTTCAGCTGCTGTCGTCTTCTCCTCCTGCCACCACACATTAATCAAGAGGAGAGAGAGTAGGGGAATGACCCGCAGTAAAGATCCAGCTGACTATACTGTGACCATTATCATGCTTATATATTGTTATATATGATGTTTTGTTTAAAAAATTTTTTTGCTGTTGTTGACTGCAATGTATGTCTGCGACACCTGGCCTTTGCCGTATTTGGGAAGATAGCAAACTTGCTGTTTAACTTCAAAATTCATCACGTCAGCTAACGTTTATCGGCCTCTCTTTCAGGGTTTCTACCTCGTATTGGACTCAGAAAATAAATTGCCATGTAACGGTCTATCGGCCTCAACTAAACAGCTACTGTAAAAGTTACTGCCGGAGCAGTACCTATGTACACCAGCTGGGTGTACATACAGTAGGTAATCTGAGCAATGCAATTCATTAAGGATGAGTATCTCCTGTAGTGCAGTCTCTAAGGAACCACTTGTAAAAAGATACAGATGGGAACAACTGTGGTGGGATTTGCCTTACATGTAGGTGACAGCAGCAAAACAGTAAGACATGTTTTCTAAACAAATTCAGCACCTACTGAGCAGGGAGCTCAAAGAAGAGGCAGCCATTCAAACAGCTGCAGTGCTGGCATCGTCAGGAAAAGTCTCACTGACAACAAGCTGCAGACTTTTTTCTCAGTGCACATGGCTGACTGAGGCACTCAACAGAAGTCAGCCACTGTGATTTCACTGCTTTGACAAATCATAATGTTAGGTTCATTTTTAACAGGTCGGGAACGGGAACTGTTTGAACGATCTGATGTGAGCATGGCATCATGAAAGACACCATCCAGTAGCATTATGGGAAGTGTAGGAGCAGGGTTTCTGGAAATCAAGAGGCTAAAACTCATTATCTCTAATCTGTCGTTTACAAGTCTGTAAACTTTATGGAAAAAGTCAATATCTGGAGGACAATTTAAAAATGCACAAACTCAAGCTCATTTCTCAAGTTATGGAAGAAAAGCCTGTCACAGTATAACAGCTAAATTACTCAGTAATTTAATGTGGATGAGCCACCCGTAAACAAAATGTCAGTTGGTGTTAGCATTACCATGGTGTTGGCATTACCATGCTAACACATGGCATGGATGTTAGCATTAGCATTAGTAGCAAGCGTTAACATTAACGTTAGCATAAACATAGGAGCGTTAGCATTAGCCTTATCGTTTGAGGATGTTTTTGGCGATGCTCCCTTTTTGGCATGTTGTTGTTTGTTTGTGTTAAAGTGTTTGTGTTTCTGTGGCTAAGGCGTTCCTGCCACGTTGTTGCCAACTGTTTATTAGTCTGTTTGTCTACAACTGTTTGCATCTCTGTACCATCAGTAGCACGCCATTAGCATACCGTAGCATTTTACTGCTTCCTTGTAGTTTGTAGCTCCAGCTTGGTCATTTTAAGTCAGTTTATGGTGGATTATCGTCGTCACGTTTCTTCTAGTTGCGGGTCTAGCAGTTTTCAGTGTGGCATTGTGATCATTTTGCAGTTTTGTTTTTTGCCTCTTTGGCGTTTGTGTGTCTTTATAGCTTTGTGGTAGTAATCTATCCACGGCCATTCATTGATCTCACCATTTGTTTGTGGTGACTGACTGAAATTATTATAAAATGATTTTAAAAATGGCTTTCCTCTCTGAGATCAATGAAGTCATAGTAACATGATGAATTTATTCACCTCAAAAGTCAAAGTGTGATTGTTGGTTGCAGTGTTTAGTTTTCAGTGTTGTATTCTTCTACATTGTTCAGGTGTTGGAGATGAACTATTCTTTATTAATGAGGTTATTTGTTGGACTTGTGTTTTCCAGGTTTACTGGTTCAGCTGCTGCAGCCTGGACACAAACACCAGCTCCCACCTTAAAAACCAAACAGAGGCCTGGACTACGAAGGGAGTTTAACCCACTCTGATTTAACTCGGGTTATCAAGGAACGTCAGGGTTGACAGACGTCGGCTGCCTCGATCTGCGTTAACTACGGCGACGGTGAAGATGTCAGTAAGTTGAGTCAGTGTTGACTTAATTCTCAGATGAAGAGCGCACGTTAATTCTGTCGGTTTATGAGGAATTTAAAGAGACTCTAACGACACAATGTAAAACCGTAGCTGTCAACAAAGCCAGGGAGACTGGTCACACGTTCTCTGGATTCTTCATCTGTAATATGGAAGAAGGACACGGAAAATATGTGATGGTTTTTCAGATACTTGGATTACAGTCAACACGTGGGTCACATGTTTGAAAATGAGCTGTTACTCTCTGTGAATGATGATCTGCCTGGAACACTGTGGCTGTATATGTATGAATGTAATGCTGTTATGTTTAGTGTGAACTTCATGTTAACAGTATTTAACATGATTGTATAAAATGGTTCACATTCGCTATCATTAATACTGCATGTTTTGGTATGATACAGTAGTAGTGTCATTTAATATAGTACTGTCATCCAGTAGTCTTGTCTAGTCAGTTCTGCTGCTGTCTAATAGTGTCATGTCCTGTACTGTCTTGCCCCTCTCTACCAGTGTGTTCCACAAAGCTTACTGTGCTTCATTATCAACTGTAAAGCTCTGACTCACCTTTGTGCACTGTACTACAATTACAACGGCCTGTGGCATTATATTGTCTTTCAGGACAATAATACCCCCATTTAAAGGATTATTGAAATCGATAATATGCAACAGTAACGATGCTAAATTCTGCTGCTTGACCGTGAGAAAGAAAAATTACAAATTTGAAAAATTAAAAATGGAAAATGCAGAGCGTGAAAAACAAAGTTTAAATTTAAAGTTCACAGTAATGTACATGATTCCATGTGATTTCCCAAATATTTAATGCTTTTTCTTGTCATATGTGACAGGTCATTTTCTGAGACAGTTCTCTTATGTTTTGAAAATGTTCTGGTTCAGCTGTAATGTTGAATACTTTTCTGTGTTTTCTTGGTTAAACTGTTGATGAACAGGTCACAGTGTATTGATCATTGTGCTTTGTATGTTTCTCTCTGTATTTCCTGCAGGTGTCTCCACTTCGTCCACGATCAGAGAATCTTTGAACAATGAAGGAATTGTTTAGACCAGGACAGAGGCCTCCAGGTAATTCACAAACAGCTTCATCACCTGTCCAACACAGAGCACAGACATTAAATTATATATCATCTAGGTTATCTGTCTCTCATTTTGTCTGCATCTCTTGACCAAATTTAGTTAAAATTTATCTTACGATGGAGAAACAAACATTTCCATCCACTGCTGTTGTGTGAATACGAGCAGCTGGTGGAGTCACTTCTCCAGTCAGAGCAGCTTCTTCTGTTTTTGTGAAGAAAACAAATTTAACTGATGAATCCAGAACAAGAAGAATTTAGTGTCCTTTACTTCTATTGAGTGTTCAATACCCAGGAACGCTTTTATGTTGATGTGTTAAAAGTTACATGTTTATATGAATGTTTGTTGTGTTTTTCTCCACAGAATTCAAACTTCAACCATTAAATCACAGAGAGAAGAGACAGACATAAAGATGTTTCCAGAAGGTCAGTGTTTATTCTTTGTAGTCTGACCCTGTCATTTAGAACAGAATAGAAACTTCAAAATTTATTAGTGTAAGAGAATATAATCTGGTGTCATATAGTGTAGTTTAGTTTAGTGTTCTTCTTGTCTCTTATTAATTAAGTTTTCTCTGTTTCATAACACCCTACATACAGGTCTCTGAAACGCCACCAGTGCTGTCGCATATCCCATAACGCCAGGGAGTCAAGAGCGCTTGGGCAGGCGTTCACACTTTGTCTGCTTCAGGTAAGATTACAACTCGCAGTCCCTTTTCCTTTTCTTTTAGTGTTTGCATTTGTTTGTATAGCCTCAAAATTTACTGCCAAAGGTGATCTTTAAGTGTCCAAGCTCATCAGTAGTAGTCTTAGTATCATGTTGTCAGTCTGTCCATCTAAATACTGTTGTTTTCTTTCATCCAGAATCACTTCTGTCTCCGACTGACCCTCCTCCCACTGAAATCAACCCGACTCAACTCTACTGTGACATTGAGTATTTTTAACTGTTTTCCATGCTTTACTAGTTTATGACAGTATTTAAGTGTTTATGATTGTTTGTTATGCTTTACTGTATTATGACATTTTTGAATGTTGTTCATGCCTTGAGTGTTTTTGACAGTTTTCCATGTTTTACTGTTTGCCTTGTTGTACTGACATTTTTGACTGTTGTTCACTGTTTTGTATGTGTTTTTATTGTGTGACAATAAATTGTGTGTGTGTATTGTGTTTCCTGTTAGGAAGAGATAGCAGAGGAATGAGAGTAAAGGGATGGGACACGCTTTGGCCCAGCCCTTTACTCAGATAGGACAGTGTAGATGAGCATGGGAATAACATGCAATAAACACTTAGCTGAACTGGGGCACATGAGCCTATATGGGTGCCCCATTTTTTAAAAAAAATTTTTTCTGTTTTTTTTCCATTGACATTTTTTTTATTTTTCCATTCAAATTTTTGAGATTTTCATTTTTTCAATGTAACACTTAAGAATAAAATTTTTCCTCCAAAATTTCTATTGTTTTCTATACAAAAATTGCATGTAATTACACACATTAAACCACACCCCTTTTCATTTTTTTTTTTCAAATTTTATTAATTCATAAAACACATATCAAAAAATTTGCGACTGGACCCAGCACCCACCCGGTACTGCCCAGGGAAGGTTGATTGTGGGGTAGGTATGAAACTCGGGCCATGTTGCAACTCGGACCCTGAAAAAAAATTTTTTTTTTATAACAGTTGACAGGAACAACGCATTAAAACAGTTGGGAAGAACACATGAACATTAAAAAAAGTGATCCAGTGACAGCTGTCTGTACGCCCATGGGTTCACTGCAGACAGGAGATGATCGCAGCTAATTCTGCATACTTAGAATAAAAATATGTGAATAAATGTATATGCTGTGATTACTGCAGGTATGGGTGGGTGGGCCAGGTATTGTTAAACTAGCCCACCTCCTCTAAAAAAGATCCAGTCCAAATGGAGTTGAAGTCGGGTTTAGACGGGATCTGTCACTTTATTTTTGTACATACATCTGTTTTTATTAAGTCCATAATACTCCCTGCTGTAAAACAGTGAAAATAAAGAATGTGATTCTGCGTGCCTCCTTAAATTTGCCATAAAATCACATTGATTAATTGAACATTGTGTATTTGAGTCTGCAAAAACATCTTATTGTGTGGAGGTGACTTTAGACTAAACAAACATGGCGGATCACAGCGGACCCCCCCCCCATTTTTAAACTTTACTCATCATGAATTCATCATGAAAACAACAACGTGTCAGATTGACTATCGATCCGTTCCAAATGACAGCCAATACAGCGCATGCTCGGATTTCCTCGAGTACCCTCCACACACACAACAGGATTTCTGACCGTAAATACCCTAATAAACACGTGTAACATTTGTCAGAGCGGCCGGGGAGCGTAAAATCATTCTTAATCCACCTGAAACCACAGGAAACTCCTGCAGGATCACCGTTAGAGCCATCATAGCGCCACATTATTGTTCAAGGATTTTTACTAAAGATATTCGCTTTCAGGGTCAATAAAATGAATTAAACCCATATCCTACCTAACCTTACTGATAGCAATGTAAAGATGAAACACTAGGGGGCGCAAACGAAAAGCAGAGTTTGACTAAGTTGAACAAACACCTGTCAGCGCCGTGACACCAGAGTGTTGTATGGAGCGGGTTGAAGCAACAGAGAGGGAACAGGAATATTTCATCATAAAGATCGTTTCTCAGCACGTTTTCATTCAAATAAAACATTCTGACCATCACAACTGAATCTGATTTAATCATTCCAACCCTCACATAACTTTTGTTGTGATCTGGCGTTATATAAACTGAGATTGTGGTTAGGGTTAGGGTTAGGGGTGCGGGGGTGCGGGGTGGGGGTTGCACGGGAGGGGGAAGAGGGGTGGGGGGTTCTTTTATTTTATTTTTTAACTTTCAGGCTGTGGAGCAGGAGACGCTCAAAGAAAAATTGGCCCATAAACTCATAGCAATCATTTTTAATTGAAAACAGCTGCAGCTTTCTTCTGATTTCTCTGATGATGTCAAGTCAATATTTATTTATACAGCGTCAAATCATAACAGACGTCATGTCGAGGCGCTGTACACACAGAGCAGGTTTACACCGTGCTCTTTATATTATAATATTTATAAGGAGACCCAACAATTCAAACCATGAGCAAGCGTGGTGTGTTCATGAAACGGTCAAAGACTTTAAAGTGGGGATGAAGTCAGTCAGAGTATTACAAGAAACACAGAGCCTTCGGCAGCTCAACACAAACTAAGGTGGAGATCACCTGAAACCCCCCTCTGTTCTCTACTTGACTTGGTACAGTCCAGTCAGACACTTTGTCAGATTTGAGCGACAACCTCCGAGTGTCGTTTGAATCAAGAGAAATACGTGACAAAGTGTTAAATGCAACACAAATATAAAACAAACTGACTGTTCTGCAAACGTCTGTGGATTTATATGTTGTCCGCAGCAGTTCACACAATAAAACATCGATCTTATAGTGATTTATTCACGGGACATTTTGTTTGGGGGAATCACACACGTGTCAGAAACGGGATTCGATTCCCGTGAGACCTGCACAGAGTGAGGTCCAGCCGCCCCCCTCCTCTCCCCAGTGCACTGCCCCCCTCCCCCCACGCTCTCGTCTATATAAGGCGCGCCGGAAACAGCGACTTCCTCTTTGACACCCGGCGCGCGCAGACGGAGCCACCGAGAACTGCTGCACGTGGTACAAACATTTGGTAACTCTCGCTTAAAATATCCACGCATTTATCACATTTTCTGCGTTTTTACTGTTGTCGGTGCAGTTATTAAATGGTTATCTTTCAATTTAAGTGTAAACGTGAGTCTTTTGTTGGCTTACTTTGCAGATTTTGACTAATGCTAGAATCCTTGCAGATTTCAACTCCTGCTAGAATCATAGCCTAACCTAACTACATCTGTTTCTTCTCTGTGTTTTCCAGAAACGGGAGGTGAGGAGATACACTCGTGTCTGCGCTGCTGTTTGTTTGGACCTTGTTATTTAACCTTTGTTGCATCCATTCACAAGTGTATCTCTGCACCTTTTGTTGCTGCTAGTTCTGCTGTAGCATTGTAATGCTAATGTTAATGCTAACGTTAAAGCTAATGCTAATGTTAAAGTTAAAGCTAATGTTAAAGCTAATGCTAAAGTTAAAGCTAATGTTAATGTTAAAGTTAAAGCTAATGTTAAAGCTAATGCTAATGTTAATGTTAAAGTTAAAGCTAATGCTAATGTTAATGTTAAAGCTAATGTTAAAGTTAAAGTTAATGTTAAAGTTAAAGCTAATGCTAAAGTTAAAGCTAATGTTAATGTTAAAGTTAAAGCTAATGTTAAAGCTAATGCTAATGTTAATGTTAAAGTTAAAGCTAATGCTAATGTTAATGTTAATGTTAAAGCTAATGTTAAAGTTAAAGTTAATGTTAAAGTTAAAGCTAATGCTAAAGTTAAAGTTAAAGCTAATGTTAAAGTTAAAGCTAATGTTAAAGTTAATAGTTAACAGTGTAAAACTGCACTAACAACAATAAAAATGCAGAAAATGTGATAAATGTGTGGATATTTTAAGTAAGAGTTACCAAATGTTTGTTCCATGTGCTCCAGTTCTTGCTGGCTAAAAAGTTTCAAAAGCACCTCGTATGCACAAGCATGTCCTATAAAACCAATAAGTCACTCCCTCCCTTCCTCCTGCCCCACCCCCCTCTGGCTCCTCCTACCTGCCCCTCCCCCTGACTCCTCCTACCTCCTCTGGCTCCTCCTACCTGCCCCTCCCCCTGACTCCTCCTACCTACTCTAGCTCCTCCTACCTGCCCCTCCCCCTCTGACTCCTCCTACCTAGCCCCACCCCCCTCTAGCTCCTCCTACCTAGCCCCCCCCACCTGATCTAGCCCCTCCCCCCCAGCTACCTCCCCCCCCCGAACTAAATTATCCTCTCCTGCTACCCCCTAACCCAGACGCTGGCAGTGAAGGGGATTCGAACCGGCCTCTCCCAGACCAGTCGACCATCCGGCCGCTGACGAACCCACTGCACCACCGTGCATCTGATATGAACAGAGCTCCGGGCGTATTTGACATCTTCATTTTGGCTGTTGAAAGTGAAAAACTCTTTGTCTCAACCAAGATTTGAACCTGCAACCTCTTGGTTCTCAATCACAACCTCTTGCCTGCAGACAAATCCACTGCACCACTGAGGATCTGATGTGACTAATGCTCGTGGCGCATTTGGCTTCTTCATTTTGGCAGTTGAAAGTGAAAAACTCTTTGTCTCAATCAAGAATTGAACTCACCAACTCTTGATTCCCAGTCCATCTCCTTAACCACTGACCTACAGGGTGAGACACCTGAACTTCTTTTTTCAAGCATTTCACTCTGTGATCTGCACACCAGCCTTCAAAAACTCACTGCCTCAACCAAGAATTGAACTCACGACTCTTGAACATGAGTCAGTGTTCTACCAGTCTGCACCATCTTGTCAGACAGTGGAGGACTCTTTCTTTAAGCATTTCAGCCTTTCTTTTGCACACCAGTCTTCAAAAATTCTTTGACGCAAGCAAGAATTGAACTCACCAACTCTTGAACATGAGTCAGTGTTCTACCAGTCTGCGCCATCTTGTCAGACAGCTGAGACACATTTCTTTGAGCCTTTCAGTGTTTACTTTGAGTGCTGGGCATCAAAACTCTGCAGCCTCTGACCCAAGACCTCAAAACCAGAGGAACCGATAACTCTGAACTTCAGTGTCGGTGTGAGCTATAAGGCGACGTGTTGATCAGAGGCTTTTGTCAGACTTTGATTCAAAAATCTCTGCTTGTACGACCCACAACTGAGTCAAATCCACATCCTCAGAACCTAAAGGTTCAGCTATCTCATCAGACCCTTCACACTTATTTCCTGGAGCCTTTGGGAGTTTACAGAGGGTCCTGGACTTCATCAAAATCCGCCACAACTCAAACCCAAGAACTTCAGAGGGGTCATTCCATATCAGATCAGAAAAGGTTGCTGCAGCACCATCTCTGATTTTGTTCAGACATTGACATGAACAGGTCCAGAAAACAAGGCCTGTACACAGCCCACGTTTTCATGTTTTCAGCCTTTGATATTATTCTGTTTTTATAACCTGACAAACACCTTATCTGAGAAGTCATGTTTGGACATTAAGACCTAGTACTATTATCACTGTCTCAGGGAAAAGAGGGAGAGTCTGAACTCAGCTCTGAGAGGGTTTCAGAAGGAGCACTGACTTACAGGGCCTGTGTCCACCAGAGGGCGCTAATTCTACTCTTCACAACAAGGCTGCACAGTTGCACACAACAAAACCAATTAACAAATGATTCTATTTAAAACAATGAGGAAAACTTAAACTAACAGTGACGTGTAATCAGTAAAATCAGCAGTGTAGCTGAGGCCATGAGGGAAGAAGTGTTTGTGTGGTGTTGTTTGATCCAGAAACACAAACCAAAGCCAGTGGGTGTGTCTCAGGGAGAAGAGGGAGAGTCTGAACTCAGCTCTGAGAGGGTTTCAGAAGGAGCACTGACATACAGGGTCTGTGTCCACCAGAGGGTGCTGATGAGCTCAGGTGCTCATGACCATGCTCACCTCCAGTACCTGCAAAGAAAGCAGCCACACTGCAAGTGACAGGCACACAGGGCAGAGAGACAACACAGCGATCTTACAAAGTTTGGTGAAGCTAGGAATAAAACTTATCAGGATGTTAATGCCCAGACATGGCTTCTCAGATAAGGTGACTTTGAGAGGGTAAAAATAAAAAATATCAAGAGCTAAAAACATATCACAGCATTAGATTTGAACTAAAGTTTCACCAAAACTGATAAGATGGAAGACAAACAAGACTCAACATGACTGAACCATTAAAGGTTTGTACTGCCTGACCATCTCTTTGTACCTGCACGATATCAATCCTTAGTTTTTCCAACTCAATTGCTTGGTGAGGTGGAGAAGGGAGAGGAGGGAGAGGAGGGAGAGGGGACTTGGGTTGTACCAAGTTGGGCAGTGCAGAGTTCAGGGGGCGGGTTTTGAAATCACAGAAACTCTTCAAGCCACTGAGTCAAGCTACTGCTGAGGGAGAAACACAAACCAAAGCCAGTGGGTGTGTCTCAGGGAGAAGAGGGAGAGTCTGAACTCAGCTCTGAGAGGGTTTCAGAAGGAGCACTGACATACAGGGTCTGTGTCCACCAGAGGGCGCTGATGAGCTCAGGTGCTGATGGCCCTCTGCCATGCTCACCTGCAGTATCTGCAAAGCTTTTAAAAGCCTTATTTCAGGGAATCAAACACCGTATAGACAAAGAACAAACTAAATCTGAGACAGTGCAGCAACCACTCTCTTGGATTGAAACATCTGTGGACGTCAGATGTTTGGATCTGAACCAACAGCCTGTTTAAAGGGCTGCTCCTCATCAAGCCCCTGGGTCACAAAGGTCAAGAGGTTCTCAGTCTGTATTTTGGAGCGTCATTTCTCAGACTCCAGTCTTACTGGTGGGGTTTAGGCTTCAAGCCAGATTCATGTACTGTATTTTGGTTCAAATCAGCAATTAAATTCTGTTTTATAAATCTGGACTAGTTGCCTCAACAAAAGAATTAGATCCACAGCCATTCTTTAATTACCAGCAGCTGATATTCAGTCATTTTGCAGATATAATAACCGTTAAAGGTTTGTACTGCCTGACCATCTCTTTGTACCTGCACAATATCAATCCTTAGTTTTTCCAACTGGATTGCTGGATGAGGTGGAGGAGGGAGAGGAGGGAGAGGAGGGAGAGGGGACTTGGGTTGTACCAAGTTGGGCAGTGCAGAGTTCAGGGGGCGGGGTTTGAAATCACAGAAACTCTTCAAGCCACTGAGTCAAGCTACTGCTGAAGGAGAAACACAAACCAAAGCCAGTGGGTGTGTCTCAGGGAGAAGAGGGAGAGTCTGAACTCAGCTCTGAGAGGGTTTCAGAAGGAGCACTGACATACAGGGTCTGTGTCCACCAGAGGGTGCTGATGAGCTCAGGTGCTCATGACCATGCTCACCTCCAGTATCTGCAAAGAAAGCAGCCACACTGCAAGTGACAGGCACACAGGGCAGAGAGACAACACAGCGATCTTACAAAGTTTGGTGAAGCTAGGAATAAAACTTGTCAGGATGTTAATGCCCAGACATGGCTTCTCAGATCAGGTGACTTTGAGAGGGTAAAAATAAAAAATATCAAGAGCTAAAAACATATCACAGCATTAGATTTGAACTAAAGTTTCACCAAAACTGATAAGATGAAAGACAAACATGTTCTCAACATGACTGAACCATTAAAGGTTTGTACTGCCTGACCATCTCTTTGTACCTGCACAATATCAATCCTTAGTTTTTCCAACTCAATTGCTTGGTGAGGTGGAGAAGGGAGAGGAGGGAGAGGAGGGAGAGGAGGGAGAGGGGACTTGGGTTGTACCAAGTTGGGCAGTGCAGAGTTCAGGGGGCGGGGTTTGAAATCACAGAAACTCTTCAAGCCACTGAGTCAAGCTACTGCTGAAGGAGAAACACAAACCAAAGCCAGTGGGTGTGTCTCAGGGAGAAGAGGGAGAGTCTGAACTCAGCTCTGAGAGGGTTTCAGAAGGAGCACTGACATACAGGGTCTGTGTCCACCAGAGGGCGCTGATGAGCTCAGGTGCTGATGGCCCTCTGCCATGCTCACCTGCAGTACCTGCAAAGCTTTTAAAAGCCTTATTTCAGGGAATCAAACACCGTATAGACAAAGAACAAACTAAATCTGAGACAGTGCAGCAACCACTCTCTTGGATTGAAACATCTGTGGACGTCAGATGTTTGGATCTGAACCAACAGCCTGTTTAAAGGGCTGCTCCTCATCAAGCCCCTGGGTCACAAAGGTCAAGAGGTTCTCAGTCTGTATTTTGGAGCGTCATTTCTCAGACTCCAGTCTTACTGGTGGGGTTTAGGCTTCAAGCCAGATTCATGTACTGTATTTTGGTTCAAATCAGCAATTAAATTCTGTTTTATAAATCTGGACTAGTTGCCTCAACAAAAGAATTAGATCCACAGCCATTCTTTAATTACCAGCAGCTGATATTCAGTCATTTTGCAGATATAATAACCGTTAAAGGTTTGTACTGCCTGACCATCTCTTTGTACCTGCACAATATCAATCCTTAGTTTTTCCAACTGGATTGCTGGATGAGGTGGAGGAGGGAGAGGAGGGAGAGGGGACTTGGGTTGTACCAAGTTGGGCAGTGCAGAGTTCAGGGGGCGGGGTTTGAAATCACAGAAACTCTTCAAGCCACTGAGTCAAGCTACTGCTGAAGGAGAAACACAAACCAAAGCCAGTGGGTGTGTCTCAGGGAGAAGAGGGAGAGTCTGAACTCAGCTCTGAGAGGGTTTCAGAAGGAGCACTGACATACAGGGTCTGTGTCCACCAGAGGGCGCTGATGAGCTCAGGTTCTCATGACCATGCTCACCTCCAGTACCTGCAAAGAAAGCAGCCACACTGCAAGTGACAGGCACACAGGGCAGAGAGACAACACAGCGATCTTACAAAGTTTGGTGAAGCTAGGAATAAAACTTGTCAGGATGTTAATGCCCAGACATGGCTTCTCAGATAAGGTGACTTTGAGAGGGTAAAAATAAGAACAATTTAACAAATTGTACTTAAGAACAATTTTGAGGTACCTACCTGAGTATTTCCATTGAAACTTTTGATGCTTATAGTAAATTATGCAGAGAATGCTTTCATTGAAGTAGGTGTATTTTTATTTTACTGTATTGCTATTTTGACTTCTTCCATCACTGGCTGAGAAAAAAGAAAAATACTAGTCTCCTTCACAGAACGTCAGCTTATTTTGTATTAATCTTACATATGCTGTATATAGTATATGTTAGGTACTTTACCTGCTTGTGGACTTTTGTGAGCTGCTCCAAGTTATTCTCCAGGAATGAGATCTTCTGTTTCTGGGCGATGTTGCCAAGCCCTTCCTCACAGTCCATCTCTGCACTCTAACAACAATAGTCAGAGCACAGATTCAGTGTTAAACTGGCATTTTCAGAGAGATGATGCTTAACAGAACCAAGCAAGCAGAGGAAGGTGATGTACCTTCTTAACCCGTGTGGTGAGGTCCAGAACGAAGAGTTTGCGGAGGTTGTGAAGAGTCTGCAGCTCTTTGGCCTGAAAGAACAAGAAGAAAGTGATAATGATGGTTAGTAAGTGTGGAAGACAGGCTGAGGATTGAAGGATTAAACGACACCTCCTCTCCATCTGGAACAACAGGTGAGTGCCACTCTGGTTCTCCTGCAGCAGACACAGTGGTGAGTGTGAGATTTGACCATAAACCTCTGCCCTGTGTCGCAGCTCCATCATGGGCTTCATCAGTAGGAGAGGAGAGGGAGAAGGCTGTGCTTCCTGCTCAGGTTCAGTGAGAGCAGCAGAGAGGGAGCCATCACCTTCACCTGGATCCAACACTGCTGCTTTAAACTCTGCACGGCTCGCTGACAGAACCATCCACAGTTTTCACACTCGGATTTCTCCCAAATCCTCCATTTGTTGGGTCATTGTAAATCTTCTGAGACTGAGCTGTGTTTATGGGAAGCTGTTTCTCACTCGTGCCGGCAAAATTCAATTAACGGGCAGCCGTCCCTTTACTTTGAGCACGATATCTCAGTAAGGCCTCGAGGGAATTTTAATACAAATATTCAGTTGGACTCAAAGATGAACTGATTACATGCAGGTGGTCAAAAGGCCAAAGGTCACCGTGACAGCACCAAACACATTTACGGCCACAATTCAAGAATTCACAGTCTTATTAACTGCAGCAGGACTGGTCGGTGGAGGCGTATCGATACTACGATTGATACTTTTCTGTTACTTGGTGGTTGTTAACAGAACCGCTCATGTTTTCATTATTTAACTTTGAGTGAGCAACATCTTGAGGAACGCACAGAAAACTGGAAACCGCATCCTCTCTGCCTCTTCATACTCAAACTGTAGAGTTGACTGTGTTCAGAGTTCCTGAAGCAGCAGTCATTTGTTTTTCCTGCTCAGTCTGATCTCTGTCTTCTCAGCTGTAAATCTCGCCGTCTGTCTTTTGTTTTGTTTTTTTGTATTTCTCTTCCTGCTCGGCCTCCAGACCAGCAATCTGATTGGATTTGGAGAGTTTGACGTTCAGGTAGACGCCGCTTCAATCTGTTCCCCTGCTAAACCGCTGCAGTTTAACTCAACTATACTTTACTACACTAACAGCTGTGGCTCTCCCTCCTCCAACACAAGTGTTTGTTTTATTTTTGACACTTATTAAAGCTTGAAATACAAACAGCAGTAGAGAAAATATTTGACATGCATGCAGAATGAATTTAGGACAAATCTAAAGCGCCTCGGTCATGTATTGTATTTCTTTACGTGTCTGTTGCATGAAATTCACTTGTTAACATAAAATTCATGCAGAAAGATCCCCTTCATTCTTAGAACAATACTCTGGATTTACATTAGAGCTGGAGTCACTTTACTTTGTGTCTTTGTACCTAACAACCTGTCCTTTTCTCTTCTTCTCAGATGAGCGCAGACTTTCCTGACCAGAACTAAAGATGAGCTCCTCATCCTCTTGTTACCAGTGTACTCTTCATGTCTTTGTTTAATGCAGAGACTAAAGCCCCATTTGGACGGGATTAACTGTACGGGAGGAGGTGGAGAATTAAATCTTCACTGTGGTCTTCTGTAATGTAACCTCCATAACTCTGCTAAGAAGTCAGAAAAAAGACACTTGTGTTTGTGCAGAACTTGCTTTTGGAACTTGTTTTTAACTTTTCTTCAGTATCACAGTGATCCAGTGACAGCTGTCTGTACGCCCATGGGTTCACTGCAGACAGGAGATGATCGCAGCTAATTCTGCATACTTAGAATAAAAATATGTGAATAAATGTATATGCTGTGATTACTGCAGGTATGGGTGGGTGGGCCATGTATTGTTAAACTAGCCCACCTCCTCTAAAAAAGATCCAGTCCAAATGGAGTTGAAGTCGGGTTTAGACGGGATCTGTCACTTTATTTTTGTACATACATCTGTTTTTATTAAGTCCATAATACTCCCTGCTGTAAAACAGTGAAAATAAAGAATGTGATTCTGCGTGCCTCCTTAAATTTGCCATAAAATCACATTGATTAATTGAACATTGTGTATTTGAGTCTGCAAAAACATCTTATTGTGTGGAGGTGACTTTAGACTAAACAAACATGGCGGATGACAGCGGACCCCCCCCCCATTTTTAAACTTTACTCATCATGAATTCATCATGAAAACAACAACGTGTCAGATTGACTATCGATCCGTTCCAAATGACAGCCAATACAGCGCATGCTCGGATTTCCTCGAGTACCCTCCCACACACACAACAGGATTTCTGACCGTAAATACCCTAATAAACACGTGTAACATTTGTCAGAGCGGCCGGGGAGCGTAAAATCATTCTTAATCCACCTGAAACCACAGGAAACTCCTGCAGGATCACCGTTAGAGCCATCATAGCGCCACATTATTGTTCAAGGATTTTTACTAAAGATATTCGCTTTCAGGGTCAATAAAATGAATTAAACCCATATCCTACCTAACCTTACTGATAGCAATGTAAAGATGAAACACTAGGGGGCGCAAACGAAAAGCAGAGTTTGACTAAGTTGAACAAACACCTGTCAGCGCCGTGACACCAGAGTGTTGTATGGAGCGGGTTGAAGCAACAGAGAGGGAACAGGAATATTTCATCATAAAGATCGTTTCTCAGCACGTTTTCATTCAAATAAAACATTCTGACCATCACAACTGAATCTGATTTAATCATTCCAACCCTCACATAACTTTTGTTGTGATCTGGCGTTATATAAACTGAGATTGTGGTTAGGGTTAGGGTTAGGGGTGCGGGGGTGCGGGGTGGGGGTTGCACGGGAGGGGGAAGAGGGAAGAGGGGTGGGGGGTTCTTTTATTTTATTTTTTAACTTTCAGGCTGTGGAGACGCTCAAAGAAAAGTTGGCCCATAAACTCATAGCAATCATTTTTAATTGAAAACAGCTGCAGCTTTCTTCTGATTTCTCTGATGATGTCAAGTCAATATTTATTTATACAGCGTCAAATCATAACAGACGTCATGTCGAGGCGCTGTACACACAGAGCAGGTTTACACCGTGCTCTTTATATTATAATATTTATAAGGAGACCCAACAATTCAAACCATGAGCAAGCGTGGTGTGTTCATGAAACGGTCAAAGACTTTAAAGTGGGGATGAAGTCAGTCAGAGTATTACAAGAAACACAGAGCCTTCGGCAGCTCAACACAAACTAAGGTGGAGATCACCTGAAACCCCCCTCTGTTCTCTACTTGACTTGGTACAGTCCAGTCAGACACTTTGTCAGATTTGAGCGACAACCTCCGAGTGTCGTTTGAATCAAGAGAAATACGTGACAAAGTGTTAAATGCAACACAAATATAAAACAAACTGACTGTTCTGCAAACGTCTGTGGATTTATATGTTGTCCGCAGCAGTTCACACAATAAAACATCGATCTTATAGTGATTTATTCACGGGACATTTTGTTTGGGGGAATCACACACGTGTCAGAAACGGGATTCGATTCCCGTGAGACCTGCACAGAGTGAGGTCCAGCCGCCCCCCTCCTCTCCCCAGTGCACTGCCCCCCTCCCCCCACGCTCTCGTCTATATAAGGCGCGCCGGAAACAGCGACTTCCTCTTTGACACCCGGCGCGCGCAGACGGAGCCACCGAGAACTGCTGCACGTGGTACAAACATTTGGTAACTCTCGCTTAAAATATCCACGCATTTATCACATTTTCTGCGTTTTTACTGTTGTCGGTGCAGTTATTAAATGGTTATCTTTCAATTTAAGTGTAAACGTGAGTCTTTTGTTGGCTTACTTTGCAGATTTTGACTAATGCTAGAATCCTTGCAGATTTCAACTCCTGCTAGAATCATAGCCTAACCTAACTACATCTGTTTCTTCTCTGTGTTTTCCAGAAACGGGAGGTGAGGAGATACACTCGTGTCTGCCGCTGCTGTTTGTTTGGACCTTGTTATTTAACCTTTGTTGCATCCATTCACAAGTGTATCTCTGCACCTTTTGTTGCTGCTAGTTCTGCTGTAGCATTGTAATGCTAATGTTAATGCTAACGTTAAAGCTAATGCTAATGTTAAAGTTAAAGCTAATGTTAAAGCTAATGCTAAAGTTAAAGCTAATGTTAATGTTAAAGTTAAAGCTAATGTTAAAGCTAATGCTAATGTTAATGTTAAAGTTAAAGCTAATGCTAAAGTTAAAGTTAAAGCTAATGTTAAAGTTAAAGCTAATGTTAAAGTTAAAGCTAATGTAAATGTTTAAAGTTAAAGCTAATGCTAAAGTTAATAGTTAACAGTGTAAAACTGCACTAACAACAATAAAAATGCAGAAAATGTGATAAATGTGTGGATATTTTAAGTAAGAGTTACCAAATGTTTGTTCCATGTGCTCCAGTTCTTGCTGGCTAAAAAGTTTCAAAAGCACCTGTATGCACAAGCATGTCCTATAAAACCAATAAGTCAAAACCCAAGCTCTCCTCCTACCTGCCCCTCCCCTGCTCCTACCTACCTCCTACCTGCCCTCCCCCTGGCTCTCCTACCTGCCCCTCCCCCTCTCCTCCTACCTACTCTAGCTCCTCCTACCTGCCCTCCCCTGACTCCTCCTACCTACTCTAGCTCCTCCTACCTGCCCCACCCCCTCTGACTCCTCCTACCTAGCCCCCCCCTCTAGCTCCTCCTACCTAGCCCACCCCCCTCTAGCCTAGCCCCCACCTGATCTAGCCCTCCCCCCCAGCTACCTCCCCCCCCGAACTAAATTATCCTCTCCTGCTACCCCTAACCCAGACGCTGGCAGTGAAGGGGATTCGAACCGGCCTCTCCCAGACCAGTCGACCATCCGGCCGCTGACGAACCCACTGCACCACCGTGCATCTGATATGAACAGAGCTCCGGGCGTATTTGACATCTTCATTTTGGCTGTTGAAAGTGAAAAACTCTTTGTCTCAACCAAGACTTGAACCTGCAACCTCTTGGTTCTCAATCACAACCTCTTGCCTGCAGACAAATCCACTGCACCACTGAGGATCTGATGTGACTAATGCTCGTGGCGCATTTGGCTTCTTCATTTTGGCAGTTGAAAGTGAAAAAACTCTTTGTCTCAATCAAGAATTGAACTCACCAAACTCTTGATTCCCAGTCCATCTCCTTAACCACTGACCTACAGGGTGAGACACCTGAGCTTCTTTTTTCAAGCATTTCACTCTGTGATCTGCACACCAGCCTTCAAAAACTCACTGCCTCAACCAAGAATTGAACTCATGACTCTTGAGACCCAGTCCATCTCCTTAACCACTGACCTATGTGGTGAGACACCTGAACTCCTTTTTTCAAGCATTTCACTCTGTGATCTGCACACCAGCCTTCAAAAACTCACTGCCTCAACCAAGAATTGAACTCACGACTCTTGAACATGAGTCAGTGTTCTACCAGTTTGCGCCATCTTGTCAGACAGTGGAGGACTCTTTCTTTAAGCATTTCAGCCTTTCTTTTGCACACCAGTCTTCAAAAACTCTTTGACGCAAGCAAGAATTGAACTCACCAACTCTTGAGAACCAGTCCATCTCCTTAACCACTGACCTATGTGGTGAGACACCTGAGCTTCTTTTTTTCAAGCATTTCACTCTGTGATCTGCACACCAGCCTTCAAAAACTCACTGCTCAAGCAAGAATTGAACTCACGACTCTTGAACACGAGTCAGTGTTCTACCAGTCTGCGCCATCTTGTCAGACAGCTGAGACACATTTCTTTGAGCCTTTCAGTGTTTACTTTGAGTGCTGGGCATCAAAAACTCTGCAGCCTCTGACCCAAGACCTCAAAACCAGAGGAACCGATAACTCTGAACTTCAGTGTCGGTGTGAGCTATAAGGCGACGTGTTGATCAGAGGCTTTTGTCAGACTTTGATTCAAAAATCTCTGCTTGTACGACCCACAACTGAGTCAAATCCACATCCTCAGAACCTAAAGGTTCAGCTATCTCATCAGACCCTTCACACTTATTTCCTGGAGCCTTTGGGAGTTTACAGAGGGTCCTGGACTTCATCAAAATCCGCCACAACTCAAACCCAAGAACTTCAGAGGGGTCATTCCATATCAGATCAGAAAAGGTTGCTGCAGCACCATCTCTGATTTTGTTCAGACATTGACATGAACAGGTCCAGAAAACAAGGCCTGTACAACAGCCCACGTTTTCATGTTTTCAGCCTTTGATATTATTCTGTTTTTATAACCTGACAAACACCTTATCTGAGAAGTCATGTTTGGACATTAAGACCTAGTACTATTATCACTGTCTCAGGGAAAAGAGGGAGAGTCTGAACTCAGCTCTGAGAGGGTTTCAGAAGGAGCACTGACTTACAGGGCCTGTGTCCACCAGAGGGCGCTAATTCTACTCTTCACAACAAGGCTGCACAGTTGCACACAACAAAACCAATTAACAAATGATTCTATTTAAAACAATGAGGAAAACTTAAACTAACAGTGACGTGTAATCAGTAAAATCAGCAGTGTAGCTGAGGCCATGAGGGAAGAAGTGTTTGTGTGGTGTTGTTTGATCCAGAAACACAAACCAAAGCCAGTGGGTGTGTCTCAGGGAGAAGAGGGAGAGTCTGAACTCAGCTCTGAGAGGGTTTCAGAAGGAGCACTGACATACAGGGTCTGTGTCCACCAGAGGGTGCTGATGAGCTCAGGTGCTCATGACCATGCTCACCTCCAGTACCTGCAAAGAAAGCAGCCACACTGCAAGTGACAGGCACACAGGCAGAGAGACAACACAGCGATCTTACAAAAGTTTGGTGAAGCTAGGAATAAAACTTATCAGGATGTTAATGCCCAGACATGGCTTCTCAGATAAGGTGACTTTGAGAGGGTAAAAATAAAAAATATCAAGAGCTAAAAACATATCACAGCATTAGATTTGAACTAAAGTTTTCACCAAAACTGATAAGATGGAAGACAAACAAGACTCAACATGACTGAACCATTAAAGGTTTGTACTGCCTGACCATCTCTTTGTACCTGCACGATAATCAATCCTTAGTTTTTTCCAACTCAATTGCTTGGTGAGGTGGAGAAGGGAGAGGAGGGAGAGGAGGGAGAGGGGACTTGGGTTGTACCAAGTTGGGCAGTGCAGAGTTCAGGGGGCGGGGTTTGAAATCACAGAAACTCTTCAAGCCACTGAGTCAAGCTACTGCTGAGGGAGAAACACAAACCAAAGCCAGTGGGTGTGTCTCAGGGAGAAGAGGGAGAGTCTGAACTCAGCTCTGAGAGGGTTTCAGAAGGAGCACTGACATACAGGGTCTGTGTCCACCAGAGGGCGCTGATGAGCTCAGGTGCTGATGGCCCCTCTGCCATGCTCACCTGCAGTATCTGCAAAGCTTTTAAAGCCTTATTTCAGGGAATCAAACACCGTATAGACAAAGAACAAACTAAATCTGAGACAGTGCAGCAACCACTCTCTTGGATTGAAACATCTGTGGACGTCAGATGTTTGGATCTGAACCAACAGCCTGTTTAAAGGGCTGCTCCTCATCAAGCCCCTGGGTCACAAAGGTCAAGAGGTTCTCAGTCTGTATTTTGGAGCGTCATTTCTCAGACTCCAGTCTTACTGGTGGGGTTTAGGCTTCAAGCCAGATTCATGTACTGTATTTTGGTTCAAATCAGCAATTAAATTCTGTTTTATAAATCTGGACTAGTTGCCTCAACAAAAGAATTAGATCCACAGCCATTCTTTAATTACCAGCAGCTGATATTCAGTCATTTTGCAGATATAATAACCGTTAAAGGTTTGTACTGCCTGACCATCTCTTTGTACCTGCACAATATCAATCCTTAGTTTTTCCAACTGGATTGCTGGATGAGGTGGAGGAGGGAGAGGAGGAGAGGAGGGGAGAGGGACTTGGGTTGTACCAAGTTGGGCAGTGCAGAGTTCAGGGGCGGGGTTTGAAGTCACAGAAACTCTTCAAGCCACTGAGTCAAGCTACTGCTGAGGGAGAAACACAAACCAAAGCCAGTGGGTGTGTCTCAGGGAGAAGAGGGAGAGTCTGAACTCAGCTCTGAGAGGGTTTCAGAAGGACACTGACATACATGTGTCCACCAGAGGGTGCTGATGAGCTCAGGTGCTCATGACCATGCTCACCTCCAGTATCTGCAAAGAAAGCAGCCACACTGCAAGTGACAGGCACACAGGGCAGAGAGACAACACAGCGATCTTACAAAGTTTGGTGAAGCTAGGAATAAAACTTGTCAGGATGTTAATGCCCAGACATGGCTTCTCAGATAAGGTGACTTTGAGAGGGTAAAAATAAAAAAATATCAAGAGCTAAAAACATATCACAGCATTAGATTTGAACTAAAGTTTCACCAAAACTGATAAGATGAAAGACAAACATGTTCTCAACATGACTGAACCATTAAAGGTTTGTACTGCCTGACCATCTCTTTGTACCTGCACAATATCAATCCTTAGTTTTTCCAACTCAATTGCTGGAGGTGGAGGAGGGAGAGGAGGGAGAGGAGGGAGAGGGGACTTGGGTTGTACCAAGTTGGGCAGTGCAGAGTTCAGGGGCGGGGTTTGAAGTCACAGAAACTCTTCAAGCCACTGAGTCAAGCTACTGCTGAGGGAGAAACACAAACCAAAGCCAGTGGGTGTGTCTCAGGGAGAAGAGGGAGAGTCTGAACTCAGCTCTGAGAGGGTTTCAGAAGGAGCACTGACATACAGGGTCTGTGTCCACCAGAGGGCGCTGATGAGCTCAGGTGCTGATGGCCCTCTGCCATGCTCACCTGCAGTACCTGCAAAGCTTTTAAAAGCCTTATTTCAGGGAATCAAACACCGTATAGACAAAGAACAAACTAAATCTGAGACAGTGCAGCAACCACTCTCTTGGACTGAAACATCTGTGGACGTCAGATGTTTGGATCTGAACCAACAGCCTGTTTAAAGGGCTGCTCCTCATCAAGCCCCTGGGTCACAAAGGTCAAGAGGTTCTCAGTCTGTATTTTGGAGCATCATTTCTCAGACTCCAGTCTTACTGGTGGGGTTTAGGCTTCAAGCCAGATTCATGTACTGTATTTTGGTTCAAATCAGCAATGAAATTCTGTTTTATAAATCTGGACTAGTTGCCTCAACAAAAGAATTAGATCCACAGCCATTCTTTAATTACCAGCAGCTGATATTCAGTCATTTTGCAGATATAATAACCGTTAAAGGTTTGTACTGCCTGACCATCTCTTTGTACCTGCACAATATCAATCCTTAGTTTTTCCAACTGGATTGCTGGATGAGGTGGAGGAGGGAGAGGAGGGAGAGGGGGACTTGGGTTGTACCAAGTTGGGCAGTGCAGAGTTCAGGGGGCGGGGTTTGAAGTCACAGAAACTCTTCAAGCCACTGAGTCAAGCTACTGCTGAGGGAGAAACACAAACCAAAGCCAGTGGGTGTGTCTCAGGGAGAAGAGGGAGAGTCTGAACTCAGCTCTGAGAGGGTTTCAGAAGGAGCACTGACATACAGGGTCTGTGTCCACCAGAGGGCGCTGATGAGCTCAGGTGCTCATGACCATGCTCACCTCCAGTATCTGCAAAGAAAGCAGCCACACTGCAAGTGACAGGCACACAGGGCAGAGAGACAAACACAGCGATCTTACAAAGTTTGGTGAAGCTAGGAATAAAACTTGTCAGGATGTTAATGCCCAGACATGGCTTCTCAGATAAGGTGACTTTGAGGGTAAAAATAAAAAATATCAAGAGCTAAAAACATATCACAGCATTAGATTTGAACTAAAGTTTCACCAAAACTGATAAGATGGAAGACAAACATGTTCTCAACATGACTGAACCATTAAAGGTTTGTACTGCCTGACCATCTCTTTGTACCTGCACAATATCAATCCTTAGTTTTTCCAACTCAATTGCTTGGTGAGGTGGAGGGAGAGGGAGAGGAGGGAGAGGAGGGAGAGGGGACTTGGGTTGTACCAAGTTGGGCAGTGCAGAGTTCAGGGGGCGGGGTTTGAAATCACAGAAACTCTTCAAGCCACTGAGTCAAGCTACTGCTGAGGAGAAACACAAACCAAAGCCAGTGGGTGTGTCTCAGGGAGAAGAGGGAGAGTCTGAACTCAGCTCTGAGAGGGTTTCAGAAGGAGCACTGACATACAGGTCTGTGTCCACCAGGGGCGCTGATGAGCTCAGGTGCTGATGGCCCTCTGCCATGCTCACCTGCAGTACCTGCAAAGCTTTTAAAAGCCTTATTTCAGGGAATCAAACACCGTATAGACAAAGAACAAACTAAATCTGAGACAGTGCAGCAACCACTCTCTTGGATTGAAACATCTGTGGACGTCAGATGTTTGGATCTGAACCAACAGCCTGTTTAAAGGGCTGCTCCTCATCAAGCCCCTGGGTCACAAAGGTCAAGAGGTTCTCAGTCTGTATTTTGGAGCGTCATTTCTCAGACTCCAGTCTTACTGGTGGGGTTTAGGCTTCAAGCCAGATTCATGTACTGTATTTTGGTTCAAATCAGCAATTAAATTCTGTTTTATAAATCTGGACTAGTTGCCTCAACAAAAGAATTAGATCACAGCCATTCTTTAATTACCAGCAGCTGATATTCAGTCATTTTGCAGATATAATAACCGTTAAAGGTTTGTACTGCCTGACCATCTCTTTGTACCTGCACAATATCAATCCTTAGTTTTTCCAACTGGATTGCTGGATGAGGTGGAGGAGGGAGAGGAGGGAGAGGGGACTTGGGTTGTACCAAGTTGGGCAGTGCAGAGTTCAGGGGCGGGGTTTGAAATCACAGAAACTCTTCAAGCCACTGAGTCAAGCTACTGCTGAAGGAGAAACACAAACCAAAGCCAGTGGGTGTGTCTCAGGGAGAAGAGGGAGAGTCTGAACTCAGCTCTGAGAGGGTTTCAGAAGGAGCACTGACATACAGGGTCTGTGTCCACCAGAGGGCGCTGATGAGCTCAGGTGCTCATGACCATGCTCACCTCCAGTACCTGCAAAGAAAGCAGCCACACTGCAAGTGACAGGCACACAGGGCAGAGAGACAACACAGCGATCTTACAAAGTTTGGTGAAGCTAGGAATAAACTTGTCAGGATGTTAATGCCCAGACATGGCTTCTCAGATAAGGTGACTTTGAGAGGGTAAAAAATAAGAACAATTTAACAAATTGTACTTAAGAACAATTTTGAGGTACCTACCTGAGTATTTCCATTGAAACTTTTGATGCTTATAGTAAATTATGCAGAGAATGCTTTCATTGAAGTAGGTGTATTTTTATTTTTACTGTATTGCTATTTTGACTTCTTCCATCACTGGCTGAGAAAAAAGAAAAATACTAGTCTCCTTCACAGAACGTCAGCTTATTTTGTATAATCTTACATATGCTGTATATAGTATATGTTAGGTACTTTACCTGCTTGTGGACTTTTGTGAGCTGCTCCAAGTTATTCTCCAGGAATGAGATCTTCTGTTTTGGCGATGTTGCCAAGCCCTTCCTCACAGTCCATCTCTGCACTCTAACAACAATAGTCAGAGCACAGATTCAGTGTTAAACTGGCATTTTCAGAGAGATGATGCTTAACAGAACCAAGCAAGCAGAGGAAGGTGATGTACCTTCTTAACCCGTGTGGTGAGGTCCAGAACGAAGAGTTTGCGGAGGTTGTGAAGAGTCTGCAGCTCTTTGGCCTGAAAGAACAAGAAGAAAGTGATAATGATGGTTAGTAAGTGTGGAAGACAGGCTGAGGATTGAAGGATTAAACGACACCTCCTCTCCATCTGGAACAACAGGTGAGTGCCACTCTGGTTCTCCTGCAGCAGACACAGTGGTGAGTGTGAGATTTGACCATAAACCTCTGCCCTGTGTCGCAGCTCCATCATGGGCTTCATCAGTAGGAGAGGAGAGGGAGAAGGCTGTGCTTCCTGCTCAGGTTCAGTGAGAGCAGCAGA